>NC_056728.1:1952853036-1952995536 GCF_019279795.1 Protopterus annectens
ACCTTCTTTAGTACAAAAAGGTGTAATGGTAATGTGTGAACATCAGCACTGCAGACAGTACTGAATGGAGAACATCCATTTCCTGTGTCACTGTCTGTATGGCACAAGTGTAAGTGGTGTGACTTTAGAGGCAGAACACATATGATCCAGTGTTCAAACACAGATGACACTTTTACAAAGTGTGTCAGAATGCAGTTTGTAACAAATTATACTTTGATTAGGAAGGTAACACTACATACAAAGGGCTGTCATAAGTAGGTTGATTGCAAGAAATATTTCAGTAATGCTTTGGTAAATGCAGCTTTCTAGTCAGAATATCTAATTAGTGACTTAAATATGAAACCCATTTGAGTGTGTGTATAATTGTTTAAGCACAACAAAATACTTACTGAAAATTCCACTTGCATTTCTATGATAGGCACAGTAATTTAGTTAAAATTATCTTGACTCCTCACACAGCCCAACTATGTGTTTAGGATGGTATGTGTTTTGAGGTACTTGTGTATCATACCCTTTCCTGTATTACTCAGCTCATGAAAGTCTATCCATTTAAAATATATTTAGAAACAGTAATACTACCTCTAACATGGGAATGCAGTTCACAGGACTTCTTAAAGTCACACACGCAGGTGTCTCGAAGTATATCTGCATTCATACTGAATGCAGTATATCTGTAATGGATATGCTTAAAGAGGAGTCCTCTTGTAGCACAGATAATAACTGTGCTTGAAATCTATGCATTATTTATTCCATAGGTTTGATTCCCTCATTCAGACATAGATTTGTTGTTTGACTTCTGCAGGCATGGCTGGTGAGGGAGATGATGGTGCTGAACTTAGAACACAGAGGTGGGATTTGAGGAGACCAGGATATGTGTGGCACTCCTCATGAAGTGCTACAGCCATAGGCTGCCACAGGGGGACTATACTGACTCTCAGTATAAGACTGAGGCTTGGAACAGATCAGGTAAGGCTGTCTCCAGTGCAGCTGGCATCCCACACACTGAAGATAATTGTCATCACTACTATAGTGACCTGAAATGGTGCAAGAAGGACCTCCTTAGCTGATAGAAGGATGAGTTTAGAACTGCTGACACCTTTCAGATGTGTGTAAGTATTCAGATCCATTAGCATTAAATTACTTAGAATGCAGTAGACAGCCAAGACTGCTATTGATTATGCTTTTATGTCCCTTCTTCTCTATTGTACAGCTGCTGAAGACATTGCAACAAACAGGGAGGTATACCAAGAGAGGCTAACTCACCTCAGAGAGGCACAGGGTATGTATGCATCGTATCTTACTGTAAGGCTAAAAACTATTGCAATTATATGCAGTATGGCAATTCTGAAATAAATACTTGTATTTATGATATCATAGCTGTACAGCTGATTAATAATACAACAGAATATGACCTACAACTCCTTGATCTTCAGAGCCATCAGTTAATGATGCGAAGTATGACAGATGAATAATGAGGACAACCCATAGCACCAAGCTTTGATATGTGTCTGGTCATCTGTCTCTATCTTCACCCATTCTCTCCCAATCCTTCTTACTGTTGACTATTCATTAGGCTGATGGATGTAAATTTCACCTTATGGCATTTTTATACTGTCATTACTTTACTGGAGACTGCTACCTACATCTTCCATTGGTTGATTAGGTTATCACTTCCTCTTCAATGATATGATTTTTGACATGTGAAGCAGGATTTCCTTTGTGGGGTGTTGAGGTAATGATCACATCTATAAAATGAATTGTTCATCTTGTCAACAGTTTGAATCCAGCATTAGGTGAAGCTCTTACTGCATGTTTTTATAATTCTCTTTTTTGTGAATGTGTAGCATATGTATCTGTCTAACACTCCTCTTTTTATCAGTTGTAGTCCTCAGCATTTGCATGAGGTGTGGCAATGAGCAAGTGTAGTTTGCGATGTTAAATGTCATTTCATGTGTTATTGCAAAGTGTGGTTTGTTTCTGCCTTACACCACATTGCCAAAGTAAGCATACTGAAAATAACAACATGTCTGTTGCACTTTAGTACGCCACAGTTGGGGTATGTACCATGCTGCTGAATACCATGTAACATCTTTAGTACGCCACAGTTAGGGTATGTACCATGCTGCTGAATACCATGTAACATCTTTAGTACGCCACAGTTAGGGTATGTACCATGCTGCTGAATACCATGTAACATCTTTAGTACACCACAGTTAGGGTATGTACCATGCTGCTGAATACCATGTAACATCTTTAGTACGCCACAGTTGGGGTATGTACCATGCTGCCGAATACCATGTAACATCTTTAGTATGCCACAGTTAGGGTATGTACCATGCTGCTGAATACCATGTAACATCTTTAGTACGCCACAGTTAGGGTATGTACCATGCTGCTGAATACCATGTAACATCTTTAGTACACCAGAGTTAGGGTATGTACCATGCTGCTGAATACCATGTAACATCTTTAGTACATCAGAGTTAGGGTATGTACCATGCTGCTGAATACCATGTAACATCTTTAGTACACCACAGTTAGGGTATGTACCATGCTGCTGAATACCATGTAACATCTTTAGTACGCCACAGTTAGGGTATGTACCATGCTGCTGAATACCATGTAACATCTTTAGTACACCAGAGTTAGGGTATGTACCATGCTGCTGAATACCATGTAACATCTTTAGTACATCAGAGTTAGGGTATGTACCATGCTGCTGAATACCATGTAACATCTTTAGTATGCCAGAGTTAGGGTATGTACCATGCTGCTGAATACCATGTAACATCTTTAGTACGTCAGAGTTAGGGTATGTACCATGCTGCTGAATACCATGTAACATCTTTAGTACGCCAGAGTTAGGGTATGTACCATGCTGCTGAATACCATGTAACATGGAACTGCTTTCCACCTAATGCTTTTATTGAACATGTTGTGAAAGTCTCTTACAATGGATGATTGAAAGTTAGCATAACATGAGCTCCTATGTGGTGATCTATGATAGCAATGTCTCTGCTAAGTTTTATTTCTATTGCTAAAGGTTCAAATCCTGGTATATGTTATACATTAATGTAATTTTACTCCATATTACTATCACTTGTGTAAGTGCGTGCTACATTTGTTATCCACAAAACACCATCTTCAAATTAACATCATGTTTCCAATTTCCTATACCTTCTTGGACCAGATGTATGTGGATGTATTAGTTATTGTCACTACTTCACCATATTCTAATCACCTAACGGTATGGAGGAGGACATATTCTGAATGAGGAACACCTAATATAATACACTGTATAATGATGTTCATAAATGCATCATAACTTAAACTTTTGTGTCTCTCCATCTCATTGTCCCTCATCACCTCTTCTCTCTCACCATATTTAGTAGGCTGATATATGACAATTTCATCTTATCTCATTTGCCTACTGTCGTTGTTGTGTGGAAGCATAATTCCCATACTTCACAAGACATCCTGCCCTACACAGATAGTTAGGATGTATAATAATTATTTCAAAATGCATACCATTCTTGTTATGTTTAATAAATTGTGGACACAATTAACGTGTGATTTCCTTTGCTTGAAGCATGTCTGATATATAACAGGTATAAAAGATTATTTCAGTAGACATTAATGACATGATTTGGACAATCAATGTAT
Source organism: Protopterus annectens (assembly GCF_019279795.1). NCBI lineage: Eukaryota > Metazoa > Chordata > Ceratodontiformes > Protopteridae > Protopterus > Protopterus annectens. Next base: position 1,952,856,700 of record NC_056728.1, read on the forward strand.
GTAGGATAGTCATTCCTATGTAGTCTTACAATCATGATCAAAATTATTTAAGATTATCACATTCTAATAACCTTCATAAAATGATCTGCATACTGAACTTGAACTCTACTTCAGCTTTACTTTTTCCTTTAGTTCATAGAACTTGTGCAACAAAGAAAGTTAAGTCACATGTGGATTTTCTTCACTCAGTACTGTCCAGACTGCTGATGGCCACACCTTTCCATTAATCCTGTTTGTTTTACAGAAAGCTAGCCCAATTAAAGTTTTCACATTTTTTCCTTCAGTAATGAACCCTGTTTACTCACTGCCTAATATCACACAAGCACTGAAGGCAAGCACAACACTTCATTTTTGAATTAAGCTTTGACCCTAACATCTAAAAACCATATTACAACAAGCAAAACATATATATGCAACTTGTTAAGATAAAACAAATCTGTTATACATGTAATCACAATCACAATCACAACATCTTTTTCTCTGCTACTTATTTGCATCAAGGCTGGTAGGGAGCACCTCTGAACATCACTGTACACTGCTACTTTGCTGTCCCTCAATGTATCAACGTATAATCACTCATGTTAACATTTTTCCAACATCCATGCAAACACTTTTCACAGTATTGCACTTCAGGAAGACATTTTGAACAAAAATAAATATTATTACTGGATTATATTGCTTCATTAAATGAAAATTGCTTAATGCGCTCAACTGAAATGCAATGAAATGTGTGGTGAACTGATCACTTCATTATGGACAATTAGGCCTGCACTGCTGCACTGACACTTGCAAATGATATACAACCATATAGAGCCTTGGCACACATAAGTCATCATTACTTAGCCCTACTGCATTGGAACATTAAGGACTGTTTGGTATTAACAGTGTACATTGCCCAGGTATGAGCACATACCATTGCTAATATCTGTAGCATTCATTAGGGTTTACATGCCATCAACATAACCTAATGATCCATGAATACTTCATTCTCCATCTCATGTTTGACAAGCATGTGTGTCTCATGTACACAATGCAGGTACCTGTCAGTCGCAGATCTCCAATATACATTAATGACAGTATACCTGATCTGAGTCAGCAGTAGGGATTAATTAATGATCATAAGATTGCACTTCCTCCCTCATATCAGCAAATACAGCTTTGCACAAAACCTTTAGCATCACAATATATTCTCTGACACAGAATGAGAAACTAATCCTATTAACATTGCACTGTCATACTGTAGAAGTCAGGCTTGTGCAGTGGCACCTTTGTTAAGTAATGTGTCTTCTAGATTATGCAACTAGATAGATAAGGAGTTTTAATCTCCCAGCAGTAAACTTCTGTGTGTTATTTGTGTGTAGAGTAGTGTAAACATGACCTTGTGTACTTCTGGCCTTACTGAAATAGTAGCTTGAAGAAATTCTTATACTGCAAGGTAAGTCCACATCAGTGTCAGACCCTTCTCCCAATATTATCTTCTCTGCAACACAACACTTATTCCATTTTCTATAAAGTGCACTCTCACAGTGAAGATGTCTAATGTCTGCAGTGGCACTTGTATTAACTACCATGTCCTATAGGGTTTGTAACTAGAAAGCTCAGAGGAGTTCAAATCTCAAAGCAGTCAACGTGTGTGGGTATGTGGGTTGTGTATAAAGTAATCTAAATATGATTTTAAGTACTTCTAGCTTCACTGAAATAGTAGCCTGAAAAAAACATTTACACTGTAGGATGAGTCCATATCAGTGTCAGATTCTTCTCCCAACATAATTTTCTCTGAAAAATAACTCTGATGTCATCCTCTATAAAGTGTACTCTCACAGTGTGAAAGTCACACTTCTATAGTGGAGCTTGTGTTAAGTACTGCGTCCTTTAGATAGCAGAACTAGATATATAGAGGGTACTAATTGCAAAACAATCAATTTCTGTGTGTGATTGTGGGTACTTAGCATCACTGGAGGATTAATTCAACAGGTGTGTTCATTTGACTCCCACTAGTGAGAAGCATTTACATGGTCAGATCAATCCCACATCCCCCTTTCACTCTGTCCACAAACACATACTGTCTGTGACACAGTAAAGAAGTTATCATTTCTATAATGCACTCTAACACCACTAAAACCAGACCTGTCTTATGGCATGTGCCCATAATACACTTGCATGTAGACTGTGTTAGTAGATAAGTAGGGAGATTGAATACATCAGTGAGATTTTCCAGAGTGTATGTGTGTGCGTGTGTGTGTGTACATGTAAATAGATGTTGGAGTGTTTTACATCTCTTAGTATTGACTACATTTAGAATTACACTTGGCAGTAGAAGTCATTTTTGCATGCCCATATTATTTGTATGGTGCGGCTGATATAATCCTTTCAATGATGCAGTGTTGCTCACACAAATTCAAATTGCTCCTGTGGCATGTGCATATAATAGACTAGCATGTAGACTTGTGTCTTTAGATAGGTAAGGAGTTCAAATGCAACACTGGCACTTTCCTGACTGTGTGTGTGTGTGTGTGTGTGTGTGTGTGTGTGTGTGTGTGTGTGTGTGTGTGTGTGTGTATGTGTGTGTGTGTATGTGTATATGAATGTAAATGGATAGGAGTGTGTTACTCCTCTTAGTACTGACAACATTTAGAATCATGCATAGTGGTCGAAGTCATTTTTCCACACACATCTTCTTTGTGTGGCATAGCTGATGCCATTCTTTCAAAGATGCAGTATGGCTCAGATTCAGTTAGACTTCTCCTGTAGCATGTGTGTCTAATACACTCGAGTATAGATTGTGTCAGTAGATAGATAGGGAGTTTAAATACAAAAAAGACTGTATTCTTTGAGTGTGTGTTTCTTCCTCTTATTATACAGATCAGACCACAAATACATGTATATCTATACAATATGCTTGTGCTTTGCAACCAGTTTTTAACAGATACATCAAGGTAATACACAATGGTGACATAATCCATTAAAATATGCAGTGTCAAAGTTGTAAGTAAAAGAAATCTTTGGTTGTGTTTGTGTTTCAGCAAACCTTCATTAGCTTGTTATGTTAGGTATAGAGTTCAAATCCAGATGTCACTCCTTACAGTCAGTGTACATGTTGTTAACAGTGCTGTCACCCACATGTGCTATGTTCAGGTGTAGATGTTGTTTCCTCTTACAACAGATTATTCTAAATTTCCTTTTGAAAGGCTCTATTGAAGACTGATCCCATCATTTGAATAGATTGTCATTCTATAACAGTTGTAGTGAGGTGCCTCCTCCCGAATGAATACATGAGATGACATAATGTATGCTACTGCCTAAGTAAGGCACGTGTTCCAATAGGGGATTATATCCACATTGTACAAAATTGTTGTTCTACTGTCACAATGACAGCAGCAGAGGGTTACAGGTGTGTTTGGCATACTTAGCATCAGGCAATGTTGTCTGACATACAGCAAGATTATTTCTAAGTAATTACAGGGACACATATTCCATGATTCCTAGACATAATGTAATGCTTTCAAATAACTGCACATTGGCAATTGGCAATACACTTATACCATGTCACATTCAGTGATCTCACTTTGGAGCTGATTTTCTCACTGCTTAGGTAAATGTTACAAACCATGCATGATTGAGTGTACACATTTATGTTTTTAATGGTTCTGCATGAATGACACCCTTACCCCCAATTCTACTCTGTACATATAGAGTGCCAGAAGCATTACCCATCCATTTTAGGAGATAAAAATTATGGGCAAATAAAGTACAGCTGATTAAATTACTTCATATAGATGGAGTTCAACAGCTATGATAACAGTGGAGGAGTTGAACAGCTTCATGTTTATTTCTAATACAGGAAATTAGTTTGTGTGAAGGTATGGAAGGTGTGGAAACCCGAGGTGGTACAGCGGTTAGCATTGTCGTCTCCCATTCGATTCTCGGCTGGCGCACCTTCTGTGTGGAGTCTGCATGTACTCCCCATTGTCAAGTGACACTAAAGACATGCAGGTAGGTGCATGCGTGAATGAGCGTGTCTTCTTTTTTAGGTTGAGTGGCAGGCTGGCATACTGGCACCGTAAAAATCCACTGCCAATCATTAGTGGATGGGATTTCCACTGTGGCAACCCCTAACCAGGAAAAACCAAAAGACTTTTACTTTGTGTGAAGGTACTATCATCACACAACAACCATTGCATCAGTATTATCCCTTGATATGATGCGTCAACACATGTGAATCTAACTTTGGATTTCACGGCAGTAGACATTTGTCCTGCCAATGTCATGGTCAGAATGCTGCAGTGGCACATGGATTGAGTACTGTGGTGTACACTAGCATGATTCAGTTGTTGGGTGGTATGTGTACAAACATACAAAGAAACCTTCCATGATCACAGAACATTGATTAGGACTGATCACAGTTGTGTGCACATGAGCACACTCATTTAATTGCCATAAGCCTGATATGCTGATATGACATTCATTATCACAGATCATTTCTTAATTCACACATTAATTTCATTTGTTTGTGACAATACCCATTGCCACCTCCTGTGGCTGATGCTAACAATACACAGCAATGGGGAATATATTGCATCATAGTTTTGTGTTTGCATCTGTTCTTATCTTTCTGCACAATAACTGTGTCAGGCAGGAGTGCCTTATGCAAGAGTATTATGTATGTCACACTCTGCTGCTACATTTTTAACACCACACACACCTACATATGGGATCTATAACCATTTGAATATTAAAGTGCATAATTCCCTTTGAGGGTGATCCTCATCCTACATGTGTTATGCCTATTTATGTGGCACACACACACACGCACACGCGCACACGCACACACACACACACACACACACACACACACACACACACACACACTTAATACACTGCTCAGTGGTAACATTAATAAGATGGGTTAGATTCTTGCAAAAGGAGATTGCGGCTTCAGATCCATTCCAATTATAGAATATGCTGTATTGAAGAAATGTACACTATGCAAATATCTTATGATGTATGTACTGACCATGCTAACTGTCCTCTCAGCTCAGCATATTAATGACATTCATAGCTCATGTAATACCCTCTGTTACCATGTTAATTTGTGAAACTCTGACATCCTATAATATCATATCTGCTTTTATTCACCTATATTTGCTCAGGAAGTGTGGCAACCATTAATTATTATGGCATGCGTATTGCACAAATGTATTATTTCAGTATTGTCTTTGTGAAATAAGCCACATTAAATCAATTATGTTAGTACAACTTTAATATTTACCTTCTCCTCTTAAATACTTCTGTATACATTTCTTTGATTTCTGTGCACATTGTACTCAATACACTTCCCCTGCATGGTAACCCATCTATTGTAGTTACTGTAGTTGACCTTGCTGTTTACCCTTCCTTATTGCATATTTCTGTATACATATCTTTCATTTCTGTACACAGTGCATTCAGCACACTATCCCTGCCTGGTACAGTTTGCATTACTTGCCCTCTGTAGCTCTTTCTGCTGTCTGCACAAGCACACTTAACAGTTTTGTCCATAGGCAAGCTTGTTTGTTTACTTTGCATGATTATGCTGCTCAACACATTTTCATAGCTGCCAACACTGTTTATGGCCATGAAAATATGCTTGCATTCATGACATGCATATGTGATTAGCACTGCTGCTAGGTGTACTAACATGCAAACATCATGTAGGCTTCACGTGAAGCCTGAATCCCAGGGAATGTTTAATTCACATCAAAAGTTAATAGAACAGTCTTTTATCAACATACATTTTTGACAATAAGAAATATGAAACTATAATACCATATAAAAAGTATGACCTTAATCCTTGATTGTCAGAAAATCAAATAATCCTCAACAATTTACCATATAATCAAAATGTGTATGATGGAGATTACAAAAATCCTAAAACAAAATCAGGGACAAGCCTGCACCTCCCCAACCTGCACACACACTTAGTGTCTTAATAGCAATTTTGAATTATGTTATCTATTTGCTGCCTGTATATAAAAATAAATAAAATTAAATTAAAAAAGAAATGCCTCACATTACCCTGACCCTCCACAGCCTACTATTTGCTATTCATGGACTCTCCGTTCACTTGTTGCCTTCCCTATAGGCTAATAGATAAGTAGTAGGATAGCTGCCTTTGTGGCAATTTTAAGCCTAACTAATGTCTCCTTCGGTGCTTGAATTTACCAATGAATCACGGAGAAGCTAAAGAGCAGACAGTTTTGTTCTGGCATGAATAGGGTCACCAAACAGTGTTTATTTATTTATTCTCTTATTATTTCTAAGTAAATTAAGGAAGAAACTGTTTCTTTACTTCTAAATAAATAAATAAGAAAAAATAAATAATGCTACACATGCACAAATGTTAGTGACTGTGAACATGTAGAGGAAATACTCACAATCTCTGTAATTTAAATGCATTAATCTAACAATTGTTGTAATCAGCATGCATGATAACAAAATGGGCTAGCTTTTCTGAACATAACTTTCTTTAAAATGATTTTGTTGGATGGACATGGGCCCTCCTGATGCTGTGGAGCATAGCTAACTGCCTAAATCATTCCTATTATATTCTGCTGTACAACCCACTCAATCAACAGTATTGGCACACTTTCCTCCAAAAGGCTCATTACCACTGGCATCCCCTTGAGCTCTGTATTGAGACAACTATTCATTGGCATCTACTTCACTTACATCAAAGCTGACATAAGCAGCCTCTGGTTGATTAAGTTTGCTGGTGACCGTAAACATGGAGCTGTCATCAGCTCCCCAGGAGACACATATACACTCCAAAAATAACTAAACCCATATAAACTATGATGCCAAGACAACTGAAAAAATCACAATGCAAATAAATGTGGTATTGCACTCTTTTGTAAAGAAGAATACCTGTAAACCTACCACATAAATGGCACCCCTTCAAAATTTACAGAAGGAACTCTCCTTTGGCCACTATCTGTTGACTAAATCTTTTTACTTGGCTCAACTAATTATTAAAGGAATAACCTCCAGGTCAAAGGAAGTCATTGTCCTTCTGTTTTCTTCCATCATCAGGACCATACTAGAATATAATGCCCCTTGATATATTTCTGTCCAGACATGTTATCTATCTAGGAAATACCTCAACAAAGAAAGTTTTGAAGTAGAATCACTAAGCTACACAGAATGAATACAATTCACTTGCCTCATACAGACCTTTGTGTGGTGATGTCTGCCTGACCTATAATATAGCTAATGCCATGTACTGCTTCATCTTTAACATATTTAAAAAAATAATAGCATTATATCTGCCTTCTCAATATACCTATGTGTTGCCTATACCTTACTTGGATAGAAAGAAGTTTCTCTGTTCACCTGTGAGAGAGGGAGCTATGAGCAGGCTGTCTGTCCCTGGAGGAGTGGTTTCAGCCCAGAAGTTAGTAGTTTATTGGCCATTTTGAGCTAATTTTCATTGTATCTGCTCTATTTTCTGGAAAAAAAAAAGCTTGTTTCCAGCCTATCTGAACTAGTATAGCCCAGTTTTCAGGTTATTGCTGAATCCAGGGCTGTGTTACAAGTTTCTGTGTTGCCCATAATTTACTTGGATAGAAGGAAGTTTCTCTGTTCACCTGTGAGAGAGGAGAGCTTAGAGCAGCCTATCTGTCCCAGGAGGAGTGGTTTCAGCCTAGAAGTTAGTAGTTTATTGGCCATTTTGGGGTAATTTCTATCTCTTTCACTTCCCTGCTATAAAAACCACATTTTCACAGTTTTTACGCTTGTATTCTGCTCAGCAAGTGCCTTCCAGGTGTTCTGCAGAGTCTACAGCAGCAGAACACCTGGAAGGCTCCAGTTTTTTTTAGCGAATCTGTGATTTAAAAAGTTTGTTATTGCTACATATTGTACTTATTTGCTGCCTGCACTTGAATTAAGTCATTTTTGTGTTTAAATAATCTGTTTAACTGTGCATTTAAAGTGTTGTTTTGATTGTATCTACTCTATTTTCTGAAAAAAAAAAATATATATATATATATATATATATATATATATATATATATATATATATATATATATATATTTATACTTGTTACCCGCCTTTCTGAACTAGTATAGTCCAGTTTTCAGGTTATTGCTGAATCCAGGGCTGAGTTACAAGTTTCTGTGTTGCCCATACCTTACTTGGATAGAAGGAAGTTTCACTGTTCACCTGTGAGAGAGGGGTGCTTTGAGGAGCCTATCTGTCCCTGGAGGAGTGGTTTCATCCCAGAAGTTAGTAGTTTATTAGCCATTTGGGGCTAATTTCTATCTCTTTCACTTCCCTTCTATAAAAAATGCATTTTTGTGGCTTTGTGCACCGGGCAGCACCATTTAGCTAGAGTAAAACTATTTTCGGCTCCACAAAGTCTACTCTTCAATTTTTCCCTTAGAACAAACCTTCAACTTTAGCACTCAAACCTTTCATTTCACAGTCAAGCACTTGCTTAAAACTCATAGCAAGCACTAATTAACCCTAACACTAGACCCCCCTATACTGTACAGAAGGACAAGGCTCTCTATTCGTCCACACCAGCCAATCAGACAAACAGCTTACTCTACCTATTCAGGCATGTCCAAAGAGCAGCTTCCGGTGTACTCTCCAGTCCAACTGGTGAATCTGGGCATTTTGAGGCAATGTTACAACTGCCTCATGTACACAGACAACCCTCTCCTCCTACTACCAAACACTAATATATGCAAGAGATGCAATTATACAGCCAAACTGGAGGTAAAGCTCTCTCAACCCAAGACTGGAACTGATAGTCAAGAGGAGAAGGGTAATACTTGCAACACACCACCAGTCTCACATAGACCTAATAAACCAACACCAGCAAATAACACACATGAATACATAAAAACATACTCGGAGGCTCTAAATAAAAATCTGCAAAAGCAACAGAGACCTCCAAAGCAGACATCCAAGCAACCTCCGCACCCCATCATCAACCATGAAACACATACTTTACATATCAGTATGCCACCCAATCACAGCCCTTAACGCAAAATAGCATACCCAACACACTAGTAATAGGTGACTCTATAGTCAGGCACACTGATGTCCCACTAACTAGGCTGGACAAGGAGAAGGTTACAGTTAGCTGCCTGTCAGGTGCCAGGATCTGCCATATAACACAAGCACTCAGGTCACTCCAGAACAAGTACAAATACAACTATGTTATTGTCCATGTTGGTGTGAATGACCTGAGATGTACTTCCCTGGACTACATGAAAAGAGACATGGAAGAGCTCTCTGATCATGTAGCCCAGGCCGGTATGACCCTGACCCTGAGTAGCATCCTGCCCTCACCAAGAATGATGCCACAGTATAAAGAAAAAAATGATCAATTTCAACAATTGGCTAAGTTTCTGGTGTCATTCAAACGGGATCCAGTATCTGTCTGCCTGGGATGACATGCTCGACAAACCACGTTGCTTCACAAGATATGGCTTGCAGCTGTCAACCTTAGGCTTTTGAATACTGGCCAAGGCTCTTGCCACCCCCATAGCGCCTTTTTTAGGCAAGGCTCAAAAGACAAACCCACCACCATAAATAGCACAAGTAACAAAAAACTGAGGGTAATGCTTCTCAACGCCAGAAGTCTAAACCTCAAAATGCACACACTCGAGGCACTCCTCAGTATAGAGAACATCGACATCTGTGCAGTAACAGAAACCTGGTTTAAGGTTCCTGAGAGCACCCCAGTACTACTAGGCTATAACTCATACCATACCTTTCGGCCACAGAACCAGGACCGAAACACAAAAAGCGGGGGTGTATCCATATTCATCAAGGATACCCACACCTCCAGGTTAGTGGCGCAGCACAATGCATCAGAGATCATCCATGTGCAACTAACAATGGGCAAAACTACAGTCCAAATTGTAGCTTGCTACAGATCACCCACCATGGCCCAGGACCCCCATTCTGCATTTCTGGAGACACTGGGAAATATGAAGGTCCTACCAAACACCTTAATACTGAGTGATTTCAATTACCCAAACATAAACTGGGAGAACTTCTCAAGTACTAACTCCCTTGCCCAACGCTTCCTAGAATTTATAAACTCGAATGCCCTGGATCAACTGGTCAACACCCCCACCAGAGGGAACAACACATTGGACCTGGTCATCACCAACATGGGCGACCGGTGTTCCACACCGGAGGTCAACCCCTTGCTGGTTAGATCAGACCATAGACTAATCACTCTGGATATCCACATTCTGTCCCCACCCCCAATCAAGGAAACCACCATGAAAAACTTTTCAAAAGCAAACTTCACATTACTTAAGACTGAGGTGGAAAGGTTCACAGCCACCATGCTAAAGGACAATGCTGTCCAAGCTGCTGAAACCTTTACAAAGGCACTCTATGAGCATCTGCAGGAATGCATGGATCATGCTATCCCAAGTAAAACCAAGACTCACTCCTCCAAGAAAAGGAAATCAGTCTGGTGGACCCCTACCATAAACAAGCTATACAACAGAAGGAGGAAACTAGTACAGAAAAAAGTAAAATCCCAAGAAGGAAAGACATCCCTGATCAGTATCAGTAAGAAACTACGATCCCTCATTAAATCATCCAAGGCTAGTTTTGAAAGAAAAATTGCCAATGACTCTAAAGATAACCACAAAGCTTTCTTTAGCTATGTCAAGAACCTAAGTGGAAACTCTCAGATCTGTTCTGAGTTAGTGCAGAATAGCACAAAATACACTGAACCGACTAATATTGCAAATATTCTGGCAGACAGGTTTATTGCAAATGTCACCCCCCTCTCACCCCCTAAAGGGCCCATAACCATACCAGAAGAATGTAGGGCCCCGTCAATCACCAACACACAAGTTAAAACAGCCCTATCCAAAGCCAAAAACACAGCTTCAATAGGACCAGATGTGGTCCCAGGCTGTGTCTTACAAGAGCTCCAAAATGAACTAACCCCTCACCTAAACACACTGTTCAAACTCAGCCTCTCTACAGGCTACGTACCCACGGAGTAGCACACAGTAACAGTTATCCCACTCCACAAAGGTGGAGCCACAATGCACCCAGGAATTATCGCCCTATAAGCCTGACTAGGCTGGTCTGCAAGGCTATGGAATGCATCATTATAGAGCTCATTAACAGAGACATTGGGAACCTCCAAACTTTGGACCCTACCCAGTTTGATTTTGTTAAGGGCAGATCATGCCTCCTAAACCTGGTGGACTTCTTTGAGATGGTTACCAAGGCATTAGATGAGGGAAAGGAGGTCCACACAGCCTACCTGGACCTGGCAAAGGCTTTCAACACCATTCCCCATTCTAGTATTATAGACAAGCTCACCAGCTTGAACATAAACCCTTACGTCACGAGATGGGTTGCCAACTGGCTCATGGATAGAATCCACATGATGAGAGTTGCAGGCTCTACATCCGACTCTAAACCGGTTACAAGTAGCATCCCTCAGGGCTCAGTCCTAGGACCCCTCCTATTTGGTATATACTTCACAGAGGTACAGGCAAGCATAGGAGGACTATGACTGACCAAGTTCGGATAATGACTGCAAACTAGGGGTCATGCCATAATTGATTCTCTGGCTGATACAGACACTCTCCAGATGGGTCTCACTGAGACAGATAACTGATGTCAAAATCATGGCCTCAAGCTAAATGCCAAAAAGTGCATAGTCATCCTCTTTGGAAAAAACAAAGCACCCCCAAACTACCACATAGGAGGTAGTCCCCTAAATACAGAAAATGTAATAAGGGATCTGGGGACCCAAGTAGATAGTAATCTCCCCTTTGATAATCATATTGCCAAAGTGGTTAGAAAATCCTTCTATGTGGCCCACCTAATCACAAAAGGGTTCACATCTAGAACAAAAGAGGTTATTGTGCCTCTCTACTCATCACTCATTAGACCCATCATAGAATACAATGCCCCATTTGGGATGTACCTTACAAGACACCTGCAACAGCTGGAAAGGCCACAAAAGTACCTCACCAAGAGGATTACTGGCCTCAAACAGATGCCCTATGCAGCCCAACTCAAGAAACTCCAGCTGTACTCGGTTGCATACTGCTTACTCAGAGGTAATCTCTGCCTGACATACAAGACCATGTCCAACCCAGAATTGATGGACATGCTCCACCTAAAAAAAAAAAAAACAAATCCCAGAGAGCCACATGCTCTAGAGATATAAACCTCACCATAACGATTAATAGGACATGCTGGAGGGATAGATTCCTATCCCAGAGATTCCCCATGCTTTGGAACAGGATTCCAATATACATCAGGTGGAGCCCCTCACTAACATTCTTCAAGAGAAACCTTGACGGGTGGTTGGGAAACAGAAAATTTACCCCGGGGATCACTGCACTGGCTCTGCTGGACAGTGGCACAGGGAACTAATGGCTCTGCTGGACAGAGGCACAGGGAACTAATGGCTCTGCTGGACAGAGGCACAGGAAACTAATCTAAGGGGGTGGCAAAAGCCAACACATTCTGGCTAGGCTTATAAATGCCTTGGGCAGATAGCCTAGTACTTACCTATGAACCTATAAATCTACAGTGTGATATAAACAGCACCCACTGTGACATTGATATATCTCCCTGAGAATCCAGTAGCTATGCAGCAAACATCTTTATATCAAACTGTGCAACTCCCTAACTCTTTTCAAATTTAATCTCTGGAAGTGTGCATGGGCATACAGAAGTTACCCCCAATCTCACCTTCAGTGTCTTATGGGCAGGGTGACAAAGTGATGTGAATTTTATTGGCTAGATTGAAAATTGCCTACTTGACCAATTACCTACTATCAACCCTGAAACCATTGAACTTATCAGAATAATTTGGGAATAAGGTAACATAAATGCCCACTGCCATATGAATTGCAGTGATCAATATATGAAATAAGTAGAGCAGCTTGCCCTTTTACAGGAAAGGAGCAGCAGGCAGCTGACTACCTTGTACCAAAGTATTGCAACGTGCATCTGCCCTGGTGCTACTTTTCTTTTTCTTATTTGTTGGAAAGTGTGGTATGGCATAATCATGCTGCTTTTCATGGACCAATATAACATAATTCTGTTAGCCTTAGCGGCTTACTCCAGTAACAGGATAGGATATGTTTTACTAATTCAATTTTAGGAGAACTAACATGAATGCAGTTAGGCAAGAAAGTCATACTCCTTATTTGTTCCAGTCCTTGATTATATACTTCTACGTCAACCACAGTAAATTCATAAAGAAATGTTTAGACTGGGCAGTATTTACGATGAGAAGATTTGTGCAAAAGAGATTGAGTTTTATTCAACAAGAATGCCATAAGGTAAGCTGCAACACTGGAAGCAAATTTTTATGCTGTAGACTTATGGTATAATGATAACTTCTAAACACTAGACAGATTTTTAGTCTTTATTCTCAAGATGATGCATTTCCATCCTGGTGCAAGAAGTGGTCAGAAACATCTATACTGATTCTATAATGCCAGAGTGTGGAAGAGTTTCAAAGGACTTGTTCCAAATCATTTAGGCAGTGTGCACATATTTACCATTTTCCAGTGCATCTGTGACCTTGTTAAGGAAATCCATCAGGTTTAGTAAGTAGGATAGATCTTTCCCAAAACTAAATTTCTTTGGCTCACAGACTTGTTAAGTATCAATGTTATTGACCTTCATGATTATTATGTTCCATTTGTTTACACCTCACACTAATAAAGCTGATAAGTTTGTAATTTCTGGATAAGTGGCAGTGTCATCTTTATAAAGGATACCATAACATTTGTTGTCCAGGCCTCAGGCACATCACATTTTGGGAAGATGCCATGACTTGAAATTGTTTGTGAGATAATTGGCAATGTAGTATATCATAATAACAAAAAATCAAACTAGTATGGTGTTTTTTTGGACCCAGAGAGCTCTCGGGTTTAGTTTTAAAGAAGGTTTTAAGACATGTTCAGAATTAGTAAGGGGGGTGGTTATTGACTGAATGATGTGATTAGAGAAAGCAAGCACTAACAGGGGATGCATTTAAGCTGTGTTTGTCACAAGTATATTTGCAATTTCTTCAGGGTTCATGTGGCTTTAATCACTGAATATAAGCTCAGGATGGTGCTAAGTACTGCTTACAAGATGTCTGATGTAAATAAAGATTGCTTTGCATTTGTCTTTTGATGGTTTTGTATTGTTTAATAAACATTTAATTTTGCAGCTCTGAATGCTGCACCTTTTTGTTTGTTATTTATCCTTTTAAGTCCACTTTTGGTGTTTGGGACTGTTAGCTTGTTTTTAGGAACAAAAGTTTTTGCCCTTATTGTTAACATTTTCAATGCAGGGACTATACCAAAGTGGCTTGTTTTCAAACGTGGCATTGTATTTTTGTTGTATATGGATATATACCTCAAAATAGAAATTAGGTGGGAGTATATATCAGTAGTATAAGCAGTCATTTTAACTATGGAATACTGTTTGGGTTGAGTGCACTTATCTTAGTCCATACATTATTGGTAGGAATAAGGCCCGTAATAGCCATGATCATTTATACATGCGTATAATAATAATAATAATAATAATAATAATAATAATAGTAATAATAATAATAATAATAATAATAATAATAATAATAATAGTAATACAACTGCCTAACTTCACTGTTTTTTTCTTTTTTCTGTGAAAGTCTTTGCTGGTATATTTTACCACCAGTTCATGTAAACCATTTATGTCCTTTATTGCAGGCATCATAACATTTTTGAATTATTTAACCTATTTTCACTGCTTCCATAGCCTTTCCAGTCATTTACTATAGAAGGCAAAAATATTTTCTAAAATCTTAGAAAACAAAACAAAACATATATTTAAATGCTTGACAATCTGCCTGCAGGAAGATCCTCCACATTTTTTCATTCATTGACTTATTCATTAATTTAACGAATACCCACTTTATATTATTCAGTGTCAAAAGGGAGTGAGGTAATCTCATAGCAAGCAATGTGTAAAACATATGGAACAATTTCTGAATGGGATGTCAGTACCCAGGAACACACACACACACACACACACACACACACACACACACACACACACACACACACACACACACACACACACACACACACACACAAACACTTTACCTTTAGACATTTATGGCTTGATAAAAAAACAATGCAGACTACAGACATAAGGTTATATAAAAATACATAAACTGGTCAAATGCAGCAGTTAAAGAGAAAATACAACTGTCAACCATAAAACTATGTGGTCTAAGTCAGCTAATATATCTACTAACTAGTACTGATTTAGTAACAGAGAAATATTATATACTTGACTGGAGATTAAAAAAAAAATAATAAAATAATTTTTCTGAAGTAGGAGTACCTCCCAATATCCTGAATGATTATTATTTAACCTATCTGATCTGGAAAGACTCACATAAATAATGAAACAATATATCTTCTTATATCAGAAACACAAAACACTTCAACAACCCAGTACTTATCTCTGATGAGATGAGAAAATTTATGGAAAAGAAATTGAGTTTTATTCAACAAGAATGCCGTAAGATAGGCAGCAATATTGGAAGCGCATACCTTAAACAACCTGACTTAGATGAGGCAGTGGCTTATTTCAATGAAACATTCTGACTAAATTCCTTAGTTCGACTACATAAGAAATCATGTTAAACATGAACCAGTACCTTGGACAGTAGCACAAGCTAAAATTAAAACGACAGTAAGAAACAATGTATGAAATTAAAGGTGAATTATAACACAGTAGCATTTCAACAAAACTACAGCACTCTATGAAACCAGGTAAAATTTTTGACATAGAAAGACAAAATATACTATTTTATTTCATTTTAATATTCCCCCAAAGTAAATCCCAAATAATTCTGAGAATGTATAAACAAGCCATTAAAATCTGAAAGACCAAAATCCCAACCAAACCCTTTTCCAGTTGAAAATACTTAGTGTTGCCTTCTAGTTAAATTCCCATTTCATAGAATCAGCTCTCTACAAAAACATACATAACTTTCCACTATCATGTGACAAAATTTCCACAAGCTATGTGTACGTTAATCTCCACACAGACACTAAATTCAACATAAAAATTATCATATAAAGCCTATTATTCTAGTGCCAGAGAGCATTCAGGCTAAATACTTATGACAGGCCTCAGAAGGAATGACAATCCTATAGGTACCATTATAAATAAATGGGTCTGTATCACTTTATCGAATGCACTACTTACCAAACACCTCTTTGTTGAACTCTATTAAGTGAAATCTATTCCATCAAACAATAGTTTCAGTAAAATTTTTCCAGGGAAAAAAAAACAGTGAGCCATCCCAGTGACTACAACAAAACCAGCAATATTTAAAACCCACCATGGTGGGGGCTGTGCCCCTTATACCTTCCATAACTAAATATACCAACTCTGAGATTGCACTACAGTGGGGAAAAGGGCAGTCTCCTGATGATGGCCCACTGTTTTTTTCCCCTGGGAAAAACTTTGCTGAAATGATCGTTCAACAGAATAAGATTTTGTTCAATAGAGTTTGACAAAGAGGTGTTTGGTAAGTACTGCATTCAATAAAGTGATAGGGACCCAAATAAATATGATCAAGAAAACGGCTGTAACTATGGTAATATCACATATAATTCTCCTGCTCAGGGGTTTAAACAAAGCAGACCTATGCAATTATTGACTTAATGCAAACTTTATGTCCTGATATATTAATGATTCAACTTTTATACACACAGCTATATCCGTCCATCAGTTACTGTTTAACAGACCCTTAATGAAACTGAAATGTGGATAAAAAAAAAACATCTTATAACTAAATGTTAGAAAAAATACCAATCTTCTTTATACTTGAGAATCTGAATAACATCCCTTAATAGTACAAAAATTGAAAAGGTAGCTTACAGTAACAAGCTAGGCCTAATTATTGATGAATACTAACATTTGATGAACACATTAAGCATACTCACATAAAGCCCACAGAAACCTAAGGGTGCCACAGAAATCAAAAATTTCCATAATCATCCAAGCTATGTTAGCAATGGGCAAGCCACTCCTCTTCCCTGGTCTATTATATGCCAAATCTACACTCAACATAAAAAACCTCATATTTAAAGGAAAATAGTAGGCCAGAGTCCAAAAGTTTAGCTGTCAGTGCAAGTGACTTATTTTGGTGAAAGGCCTAAGGCCTATGTATAAACAAGCTTGCACCAGGGGCCAGATTCCAAAACAGCTGCTTCCAGCCTGCTGTCAGAGTAAGTAGGCATTTACACTTAGAGCAACCATTTTGGAATTGGTCCCAGTGAGTTGCATTGCTTAACATGCAAGGTAAGTTTATTCCAGAAGTTTTGGAGGTGCCGGTTTACATGCCCGTCCCTCCACCATGTTTTCAAAACAAAATTTGAAGAAATCTCAAAATCTGTTTAACTTACTCATACAAGTACTGTATGCTACTATATTTTACTCAGTTAAATTAATATCATACTTGTCCACAATAAAACAAACTCATCCTCCATTTTCCCAAGACTAGATACAGACATTATTCATACTTATGGATAAGCGTATCTATCTTTTCTACATTGCTTTTTATGCATTTAAGCCTACTGTTGTCTTGAGCAATCATTTATTTTACTAAAACCCATTTTATCTAACCTATCTAAACTTTAAATGTTCTATATAGTATCTGTAGTTCTGAATCTATATATGTTTTTCTTGTTGAAAATGTATATGTGAATTATAGTAATTTCACTTTTTTAATTGAACTACATAAACAGTTTCAAGGTATCTATTTGTATTCTATTTTTTTATTTATTTTACATTTGTTAACCGGGCTAGTCTAGCTGGATATATGTCCATTTTCAGTAGAGGCCCGGGGAGAAAAGCTCCACACATACTAAATTACAAAGAGACAATTTATAAAAAATTAAGTACAATAAGAATATACATTTAGTAACACGAAAAAACAAAATACCTAAGGAACACACAAAAATATAGTCGTTCAGTAGAAGCATTACAAAAAGTCAAGATTAGCAACATGTTTTCGATAATCCGTTGGAGAGAAGAAGTAGAACAGGAGATAAGAAGGGAATTACAGAAGAAATACAAAGGAGGAAGAGAGAAAGAAGCAATAGTCTAGTGAGGAGAAGGGTAAGAAGATGGAAAAGAGGACAGGGGAGAGAAAAAGGAGGAGTGGGTCAGAGCATAAGAGGAGAGCAACAGGGCAATAAGAAGAAGGAATAAGTATAGTTAATAAGTATAGTGTAAAGTTCTAGTAGAGTAGGGGGAAAGAAGAAGGTTAGTCAGGAGTCCTACAGGAACAGAGCCAGTGATTTTGGAAGTACAGTTTGATTTTTTGTTTGAAAAGTGGTAAGAAGGAGATTAGAGTGATATCAGTGGGTAGCTGATTCCATATCCTTCCTACAGTATTATTGAACAGAGAGTCACCAGCTAGGTTATGGGACTTTACTGATTTAGTCATGAGTTTGGAAGAAGATCGAAGGGAGGTAAGATTATTGTAAGGGATTAAAAGTTGAGAAAGTATAGGGGTATTATAAGGTTGGTAAAGTATCTTGTGAGCAATGGTAAGTTGTGAGATCATAAGGCAGTTTTGTAGCTCAAGCCAGCGTAGGAGTTTTAGGTTATGACAGTGATGTGTTCTGAAAGGGTTACTGGTGGCAAAGCGGGCAATGCTATTGTAACAAGTTGCTAGTTTATTTAGGTTAGCCTTCTTAAGGTTCGTGAAGATAGGTGAGGCGTAAAAGAAGGTAGATATAAGATGGGAGTGGGCAATAGTAGCTCTGGTAGATGGTGTGAGAAAAGGTTTGATACGGTATAATGATCCAATTTTTTTATTAACAGTTTTGATGATGTTATTGATGTGTTGATCAAAAGTGAGATTGTTGTCGATGGTTATTCCTAGCAGTTTAGTTGACGTGTCAGGAGAGATAACAGTGGTGTCATTAGACAAAATGTTGAAGTTTAATGGGGAGGCTTGAGTGGTAGGAGTGAAAAGGAGAAGTTTCATTTTTTTAGCATTGAGGAGGAGGTACCGTCTAGTAAACCAAGTTTCTACAGTGTTGAAGGTAGTTTGAGTTAGAGAGAATAGCTCTGCGGAGGTAGATGCTGAGCTCTGCGGAGGTAGATGCTGAGCAAATAATCGTGGAGTCGTCAGCATATTGGATGCAGGTAGCTTGAGGGATGACAGTGTTGAGATCGTTTATGTAAAGGGAGAAAAGAAGTGGACCGAGAATAGAGCCCTGTGGGACTCCAATAGAAACAGGCAATAAGGAAGAGATATGATTGTCCCAACGAACGGCTTGATGTCTGTTGTTAAGATAAGAAGTAAACCATTTTAAAGCCACGTTATCAAATGAGAGGGATTTAAGGATGTTAATAAGGGAAGAGTGGTTCACCATGTCAAAAGCTTTAGAGAGGTCAATAAATAGAGCAGAGGAGAAAAGATTGGAGTTACGATAGTTGTTGATAGTATCAACAAAGGAAAGGAGGGCAGTGGAGGTGCTATGGTGGGGTCTAAAGCCATGTTGACAGTTGGCTATTATGTTGTGTGAAGAGAGATACTGTACAAGTTGCTGATGAATACATTTCTCCATAATCTTAGCTAGAGGAGAGAGAAGAGCAATAGGTCTAAAGTTAGTGTAGTCAACAGAGTTACCACCTTTGTGTAGTGGGATGATATGAGAGATTTTCCATATATCTGGTATGGTTCCCTCTTGGATAGTCCTATTAATGAGTAAAGGTATAGGGTATGCAATCTGTTTAGCAGCCTTTTGAAGAAAGAGAGAGGGGAGTTTGTCAGCAGAGGGGGTGCAGGGTTTCAGTTTGAGAATAAGCTTGTAGATGAAAGAGGTAGAGATAGGATGAAGAGTAAAGTTGTGGGGGGAATCAACAAGATTATTTGGAGGGTAAAAGTTATTGGCGTTCAGTTGTCTAGCAAGAGATTGAATGGTTTCAATAAAAAAGGTGTTAAAGGCGTTTGCAGTATGGCTAGGGGTTTCTGGGTCTGCATTTATTGGGGAGGGAGTTTTAGCTGTACCAGGTGAAAGGAGTTTGTTGATTGAAGACCAGAATTGTTTGGGTTTATATAAATGGGTTTCCTGAAGTTCACAGTAGTAGTTCTTTTTGTCAGAGATTATAGCTTTTTTTGTAAGATTTCTAAGTTGGCAAAAATGAAGAAAATCAGAGGTGGTTCTATGGTGTCTCCATTTGGCCCAAATTTTATTTTTACTGTGAATTAATTTCTTTGTTTCCTTTGAGAGCCAAGGGGCTATATTAGACTTCATTCTAATAGAGCGTGCAGGTACATTCCATATGACACTGAAATGTTCCTACCTGCACCTCCTTTGAAAAGGGACTCTTCTTTAACTCATTCAGACTACCTCAATAAAATATTTGGAAAAGATAGATAAACTGATAGATAAACACATACAATAAAATAAAATTATGCATTTCCATAGATATATAAACTGGAATACTAAATGATTTGAGGTAGCAGTATTAGTACTAATTGTACCTCCTTGCCATCATACAATGATTTAATTCAGTGATTCTGAAGTTGACATTTGTACTGCACTGGTAACGTAGTATGCAAATCATAATGTGATACCCTATGTATATCATAACATGCATAATATGACATATTAGAATGAGGTGTAAAATGTTATGATTATGGAATGCCAGCAATAAAAGTACAGCAGATAAAATCATACCAACACAAAATATTATATAGCACTTTAGATAACGGTATGCTTCAACTAAATATGTTTTTATTAGTGCAAAGTAAAATTGCACATATAAACAATCATATTGTATACCCATTCTGCAAATATTCTCTCTAACTAGTTACTCAAAGTCTTTTAAACCATGATGTAAGCATTTTCAGGCAGAAAGTATAATGCTGAATGTCTCTTTACAAAATCATTTTTAACTAATCAAACAGTTCAACAGTAAAGTACAACTTGTTCAGTATGAATGTACCACTGTTGCAAGACTGATGCAAGCCCATAAAGTTATAGAACATTAAAACAGAATGCATCTTTATATCTGTACAAGAAAACATTAACTAACTGCCTTCAAAAATGTGTTGCAGACCCTTAAACTATTTAAATACATAACAAGTTATAAAATGTGCAACATTTAAAAGAAAACTAGTAGAGAATCTTCCGAGCTACTTTATTTACTTTGCATTGTTCTTGCAGGTCACATGACCCGATTGTTTCCCTAAAGACAAGTTTCATAGAGTGGTGTTCTAAGCATTCCCAGCTCACAGATTTATATAGGACATGGGTAACAATAGACGGTGATTGACCTTCAAGATGAAGTATGTCCTTTTGTTTAGATAATCCTGCCCCTGGGCCATGTGATTAGTTCAGTGAATGGATTTCTTTCGCTCAGGAATATTCAGTACCACAACATGACTATAAGCCTACTTGTATGGATTTGGCTAACAATGGCTCCGTCCAAGAGAATTTCTTTCCAAACCATTTTTCTTCACAACTGTATTCATTATAATGTGACTTTATGTGTGTTTTTTTTTCAGTTATTTCAATACTTTTACCTTGCAGTGCAAAAATTTATAATTTACTGATCCTGGTAGAATTTATGGTTCATAGTGCATGCATCTTTTTCATGTAGTATATAGTAGTGATTCTTACTTATAATGTGAGTACTTATACAGGAGCTTTTCACTTACTTGCTATTTACAGTAAGTCAATTAGGCAGTTCTTGCTGGTTGGATTATTGTAAGAGCTATCACCAATATTATAACATCATGATGATGTATTTCTGCAATTTTCCCTAGTTATTATTTCTATGGTGCTAGTATGTGTATGTATATGTATATGTGTACATATATATGTGTATGTATACGTATATGTTTATGTATATGTATATGTCTCTGTGTCTCTATATGTACATGTATATGTGTCTGTGTCTGTATATGTATATGTATATTTATATGTATATGTGCATGTGCAGGACCCTATGCTTTATTACAGGTATTTTCACCAAATACACTCTTGACAATGCCAAAAATGGGCTATCAAACTCTGTTTCTGCAGGTTTTTCATCCCTTTTCAGAACTTATTTCCTGGTTTGTTGATTGCATACCTCCCAAGTGTACCTCATTATGAGGAACGCTCCAAACTGGGGAGTCTTAAAAAGTCCATGTTCCTCATTGTTCCACATTGGAAGGGTCAGTCATGCATTCAGAGTTAAGAATTTTTAACTGATATCCATGATACATAATATTGAATGATATTAATTAATCAAAATAGCTTCTTATAACCATAAAATAACGTTTTAACGTTCTTGTAAAATTTCTTATTGAAGTTGTTTGTAAGCTGTTAGTAAGTGTTACACATTTTGCCCATTTGTTCCACATTATGAGCAGTAGTGTTCCACATTCATGAGATAGAAGGTTGAGAGCTATGACTGATTGCAGTCTACCTCCTTTCTTGCAGCAGTAAATAGAAATTAGTGCCTCTGTATCTAAAACGTGCATGCACATTTCTGACTAAGGTGAAATAAAAACTTTCCATGCAAAAGTCACTTTTAAAGGCATACTACACATTGTCTTTACCCAACATGTTACAACTATCTCAATCCCAGGAAAAAAAACATCATAATATGATGGGTTTGTGAAAATCTGAAAAGCTGCCAGCCCAGCTAGATAGAATTTTGTAAATAATTCTATGTCATTGTAAATATTAATATAATCCACAGGCTGTTTTACAAATGTAAGAAAACTAAATGTAAGCAAAATTATGTTATATGTTCTGAACTTCAAAAATGCATCCACAGTGCACCCTGCTGGAAAAAAGCTGATAAAGTAAAGTAGCTTATGACTGTTTGATCTCAAAGCTTGGAGACAGAATGTCAGGACGAAGGAACTCCTTCTATTGTTTTCAGACCAGAGTTAATTGTAAGGTTTTACATGTATAATGTCTTTTATTGCTGTGGCTTCCTGGCCAGGTGCAAGCTTACTAAGAAAACTATGAAATGTAAATTTAGGAGATTCTGGTAGCCTCAAACCAGGGAAGTTTCAATAATGATATAATCTAAAATGAGTCAGCAGAGATGTACTATCAATTTAAGAGATCTCAGAGAGAAAGAGACAGCATTTTGCATTGGTCTTCAGAACTGACAACATCTCCAGGACTTGCTTGTTTTGCATGTAAGTAGGATCTTAGACTTTAGTATTTCTCTTAGACATAGATAGAAAATAGTAAGATTAGACTAGCTGTTTTCTATATTTATGTCAGATTATACTATCAATATTGTTTTAAAGTTCCAGTGTCTGAACTCTTGACTAGCACTGTGTTGAATTGAGGAGATTTGTCTTGTGCTTTTATTATTTATTATTAAATATTTTTAAATCTTTCAACTGTGGCTGTTTTGTGTAGAGATGATTTAAGCTCTAGAGTACTTGCATGTATTTAGTGATAGTGTACTAAGCTACTCCAATAGCATTAAAAGTTCTGGTCACTTACCAATTGGATAACAGGATTATTACACAGCAAAATTGGTCACTCTTTAGGAAGGGCCTTATAGTAGCTGATACGTAGGGGTTCTGGTGGCAGTAGATTACTACCTTATAGCCTGGACAGAAATGGCATACCTAGTGAACCTGTTCCAGCCTTCTGCAGGAGTGTATGTGTTTTTGTATATAAATCATATCTCAAAGTGTGTGTGTGTGTGTGTGTGTGTGTGTGTGTGTGTGTGTGTGTGTGTGTGTGTGTGAACATGAAGCACTGGTTGGACAGAGGAAGTGCTGGGAGGACGTGGCTTGGAACCCTGGCTTAGGATTCTACTTTATAGCTGTGCCAGTGGGGAGTCTTATTGGGGATCTGGAGAGAAAGGAAGAAACCAGCCCCAGACTGACTGTGATTTCTGTGTGCACTTAAGGGAAATTGTACTTTACTGTGTGTGTACTTGTTATCCTTCCCAATGTGCATGCCCTTCACTGGTGTTAGTGGTGAGGATTGAGACTCCTTGATTACTGGACCAGTTCACAGGTGTCACAGGGTTGCTGTACCTTGACAACTCACAGATATTCTGATTAGCTAGTACAGGACTGCTGGTAACTGTCTACCTGAAGGGCTAGTGGAATACTGCCCATCAACACACGTTTGCATTGCAATCTACAACCATTGTAAGGGGACATGATCAGTTACTAGGTTCAAACACCTACCTAATAAAGAGAAAATTAATGATTAAAAGGCCCAATATCAACTAATGAAATGTACTATAAGAAACAGAAGACAGGCATTACTGCTAACCTCCCTTTCTATGTCTGAATATTACTTTTCACCATTGCTTAATTTTCTGTTGATATATATAGCATATAGTATCCTCCTTACCTTCAGTACCATATAGCATACAGTGTTGTCCTTACCTTGAATGTCATATAGCATATGCTGTGCTCTTTACCTTGAATGTGATGCAGCATATAGTGGATTCTTACCTTTTTTTTTTTTTTTTTTTTTGAAAAAAGTTTTCATTAGATTTTAACTAGACAAACTAATCATGACAATAACTGTATTTAGACTTTTGTGAGCATAAAAAAAAAACAATACGATCAAGAACTAACAAGAACAACTATTTACAAGAGTGCCTACTAACAATGAAGAATCTCAAAAAATTCCTGTACATTACAATTGATATGAGTATAATTATTTTTATCAGACAGTTCCTTGAAAATTGTCCACGTATTTTAGTAGGAGGTGATTCTAGTAGATCTTGATTTTAATAGTGATAATTTCCAGATGACATACTTTGGTTACAATATTTGTGAATTCTTTGAAAGAGGGTGTAGCCTCAATCATCCAATTCTTGGTTATAACTTTCCTTAAAACTGATAAAATGGACCATAAAAGGGGGTATTTCAATCTTTTAACACAAACAGGAATAGGGATTTTAAGAAGAATTAATTACTTAGATAAAAAAAAAATTGTTCCCAAATAAAGCCTGTTAAAAAGATTAATGTTATCCCAATAAAGTGTAAGTATAACACAATTAAAGAACATGTGCTGACAATCTGCTTTAAGCTCCTGTTTATATCTCCAGCAAACTTGGTCCTTTTTAAACATTAATTCAGTTTTATGAGGTGTGAAGAAATATCTATGCAAGAATTTGCAAGAAAAAAATTTCCATCTAAGAAAAGAAGTTATCTGTTTGGAAGATATTAAAAATGACTTTTTCTTCTTCATCTGGATGTCTGTTATTAATGTGAGTTAAATAGTTCCACTAATTGTCAGTGCAACGTTTTGTTTCTTTTCTCACCACTCTGTATAATTTGGATAAAATACCTTCTCCCAGTGTGTTTTGTTGTATTAATAGTATTAAAAATGCAGTTAATTTTGGGATAAAATCTCTTACCTTGGTTGCATTAATGTAATTTCACCTTCTACATATTGTCTGCAAGATTTTCCATCCAACCACATATTTTTGCTTAAATCATATCTACTTATGATTTAACCAACAGAATGCAGTTTTTCATTCTTCATTAATTTAATCCAATCTATCAGTTTTTTTTTAAATGTAAGAGTGCAATTCTTACCTTGAATGGCATATAGCATATAATGCGCTCCTTACCTTGAATGCCATGTAGCATACAGTGTGCTCCTTACCTTGAATGCCATGAGCCAGCAATGCTCACCATCCCACGTCTCATATGTCTGTTTAGAAGGTAAACTCTTCAGTAAAATCAGGAGCCATTAATACCTGTTCAAAACATAACATACTCTTGAGCTCATTAAATGCTTGATTTTCCTCAATATACCATTGTTCTTTGGCAGGAGCTTTCCTTTGGTGAGATCTGTTAAAGTACAGGGAATAGAAGACCGTATGGTACCATTGTGTAGTGAAACAGATCATCAAAGGTTATAAAGGTGTTTTTTTTTTTGACAGAGAGTGTAAGTGGTATCCGCTAGTATATTTTCTTTATGGCTAGTGTTGTCTTTTTTTGGCCTTTCCTAGATTCCATTTCAATGCATCAATTCCAAGCATGGGATAGCTATCAAACATTGATGTACTATTCAGTGTCTTTCAACCATTACTAAATCTAATACTTCCACTGATGTTGGAACTAACAATCTTTGGTCTTTGTATGTTGCATTCAGTTTGTGACTCTTCTTTTTTTTTTTTTTTACATTTTGGTCAGGAAGCACAGAAATTTTCTCTCTCTTTTATTATGCTTTGGCCAACAAAATCTACACAGTACTTTTGCCTTTTGCTTGCCCATGACCTCCTAGAATTTGATTATGGGCTTGCTGAGTTACTGAAGTCCTTTAAAATATGTCACTAACACATGATGTAGAATTCACTCCATATATTTACCAATGCTTTACAGGAAGCAATATTTCAACTCAGATTAGAGGCAAAAAGTAACAGAAACGTCCTATGCGCTTCCTACTGCCCTAATTAACATGTTATTTTCTTACTCTTCAGTTTAATATTTATGTGAATTACTTCTAGGTTCACTAACTCATAGTCACTTTTCTCATTAGCTTATCTTGACTAGGGTGGTATAGGTTCCTCTTCCAAAAATACTGTTTTTGCAGCTTCTTTAACATTTTCCTCTGCATGTGCTAATTCTGGACAAAAATTGCCTTCTGTTCATTTTATCCTACTAAGCCTCTTAAGTACTATCTTTTCTTTTAGTCTGTTCTCAGTCTGTGTAAGTGTGAGTGGACTCCATCATCTTACATCCTATTCCTTCACTATTTTGCCATCCCACTGCATAGCATATTCCAGAGACAAGTGATCCTTCAGTCTTTCTTGTTTATGTGCTCTGTTGCTTTAGAGTTTTTCTTTACTTGAATTTTCTGCTTTAAAAAAGAAGAAACTAGTTCAAAAATCTGCATCTTTCTTTCACTCTTTTACTATTTTTTTTGCTCTGATGGTCTTAAGTGAACTGTTTGCTTTGATTTTGCACTCTCTGCTTATATATTAACACTTCTTATATATCTGTTTGTAAATTTCTGTCTTATACTGACATTCACTGGAGAGCGATCTTCAGTTAATTTACTGGTATTTCCTACAAATTAGAGTCTCTGATGTTCTGCCATTTGTGTAAATTTCTGATAATGTGCATAATCCTTCTTACTGTTTAACCATAATCAAATTCTGATTCATTTTGTAGCTTCTAT
Source organism: Protopterus annectens (assembly GCF_019279795.1). NCBI lineage: Eukaryota > Metazoa > Chordata > Ceratodontiformes > Protopteridae > Protopterus > Protopterus annectens. The sequence continues at coordinate 1,952,883,889 of NC_056728.1, forward strand.
AGTAATTGCTTTCTCATGGGCTTGATTCTTGACTTCTGCACCTGTCATGGTCTCTCCCCATTATGATACCGAATGAGTGTATCCTTCAGTTACTTTACTTCTTTTTTATTGAGATTATCTTTCTGTTTTCAGTGTCTTTTGCTTCTGCTCCTTCTCCCATATTCCACAGTACTTTAAAATGCGGAAAAACATTTCCTAATATAACATCACGAGTCACATTGGAGTTACAGACACAAAATGTAAAGGATTTTCCAGCACTGGTTGAATGTCTAGAGGTGTGAGTGGATGTTCCTTTCTATTACTACTTCTATATTTTTCTTGCTAAAGATCGCATGCCTATTTACTAAGGAACCGTCACAAGGTTAATCATGCTTCCAGAATCTGGCACAGACTGAACTTCTTTCCATCTATCAGCATAATACACCCTACAAGGATTATTGCAGCACAGTAACACAGCACTCAATCATTCAGACTGTAGTCTTGTCACACTTCATAGGAACAACTTGATTTGCAGCAGACATTTCAGATTTCTTATTTCTACTACTTCCATTCTCTTCAGTAATACTGGAACAGAATTCAGCAATGTGACTCACCCCACCCATTTGAAACAAGTTAACCCTTTACTTACTGTGTTTGTGTCACATTAATTACTGCAACCTTTGATTGGAAATACACAATTCAGTTGTAAAGAGTATGGTGTTGATTAATAAACACTCTACTAAAGTTACTGGCTTATCAAAAATTTTGGAATCAATCTATAATACCAATTTTCTTACATTATTATACTTCTAGCCAAATAAAAATATCTACTTTTTTAATTTCTAACATTTCCACTGTACTGTTTCTATAGCTTCAATCTATGTTTTAAATCATGCTTCTGAGATCTTTACTAGTTTGTTAGCATTAAGCAGTCCAGTTATATTTTTCTGATTTTTGTTTTATCTGTTAAGCCAACTCCAATCAATTATTCTTTTTTTTATTTAATTTATTATACTCTATGTAGTCAGGTCTCTATCCGTGTCCATATTCATCATTGATTCCACTACTGTGAGGCAGAGAAGACAGGATTTTCAACCATTTCAACTTCTTCTGTATCCTTGGGTGCTGTATCACTCAAACCCTACCAGATAAGAAGTCAAAGCATACTCTTTCTCACTTGTTTAATGACAAGCATAGTTCCAAGGATGGCAGTCACTATTACTAGTCCAAGTAAATGTCATAGTGGCATACGTTCTGGTTGATCTTCAAGTTAGATTCCATAATTGTTTAGATGTTTAAAACATTCTTTAGATTCTCCTTGCTGGTTTTCTGCTGTTTAAAACTTTTTTTTAATGTCTCACTGCTATTTTTTTTGCTGTGTTAAACAGTTCTTTAGTGTTTCACATATTATGCATATAATGTTTACATCAACATATGCAGAGTTCTCTCAAAAAACTTACTAAAACACCAGAGACCTCCAAAACACAAGACTGCTACAACTAACACAGTTTCCAAAGCATTTTTTTTTTTTTTTTTTTTTTACTGGTGGTTTAATAGGTCACAGCCACATAGCAACACCAGTGTCTCACCTATCAAACCTATAAGGCATAACACCCAAAAAAAAACAAATGTTCTTGCCATTGGAGACTCCATATTGAGACACATGGATGCCCCACTCACCAGGTTGGACAAAAAAGTCATGGTCAGCTGCCTGCCTGGTACCAGGATTCATCAGATCATGCATGTACTCAGGTCTCTCAGTGACAAGTATTATTTTGACTATGTCATAGTTCATGTTTGAGTGAATGACTGAGACTTCCCTCACTGGACTATATGAAGAGAGACATGATTGAGCTCTCAGAGTATGTGTCCCAGGCAGTTATGTCTCTAGCTTTGAGCAGAATACTACCCTTACCTAGAATGATGCCACAGTATAAACAAAAATGATTAATTTCAATAATTAGCTTAGTGTTTGGTGTTATTCCAAGGGGATCCAGTTTCTGCCAGCCTAGGAGTTCATGGTCGACAAACCTCGATGCTTTGCAAGAGATGGTTTGCACCATGCAACAATATGGCTTTTGGCTGCTGGCAAAGGCTCTTGCCTCCTCCATAGTACATTTTTTAGGCAATGTCTCAAAAACAAACTTGTCTACATGAAATTTGTCAGCCATAGCAAAATAAGGGTTATGCTGCTAAACTCTAGGAGCTTAAACCAAAAACTGCACAGCCTGGAAGCACTTCTATCACTGGAAGATGTAGATGTCTGTGCCGTCACAGAAACCTGGGTCAAGGCCTTAGAGAGTACCTGGCCTTCCAAGGCAACAATGCCTTTGACACCTTCAGACTGCAAAATGAACATGTGAGAAGCAAAGAAGGTGGTGTTTCCATCTATATTAGAGATAAATACACCTCCCATCTAATTTGACTGAACAAATCCATGGAGTTATAGACTGGATGTTAAATGAAAAACACTGTAATAAAAAGATCAATACACAGGAGGTTCAGGTTCAGGTTCTTTACTAGTGTACACCAGGAGGCAAAAAAACATACAAGTACAGAATTTTATCTGAATGAAACAGGAAGAACACAACTTTTATAGTATTTCTTACTAGTATTAACCCACCAGGCTGACGTAGTCAGTCACAAGGGGTTTTACATCACTTTAGCTTACAATATTCTATTCATCTAAAATGCTGATACTACATTTTGCTTAAAAAGTTTTTCTGGTAAACAACGTGGCCTTGCTAGCCACCTGGTTAGTTATAATACCCTTTTACAAAAGTTGCCACTCAAGGTTCTGAGCTAATTCGAACATAACAGCAGATACAGTTCTCAATACATTTCTTTTGTTACATGTTTCACTTCTTCCTTGCAGATGGTGCGTTATCTAGCAACATATACAAGGTTGATTGCTCAAGCAGGAAAGAGCAGAAGATTCTAACACATTTAATTTCCTGACCCAGCAGATAATCACTTGTGAGAAGCATAAACATCAATTCTTGCTGAGCTAGCAGCTGCTGGGGTCAGAGGCCAACTTGCAAAAAAGGCACACTGCAGTTTCCAAAAGCTTCTTGCAGTTTCATATGAATTCATTTTTCTTGTCATAACATTAAGAGAATAAAATGCATTATATCTTTCTTATTTCTTAATAAGCACTAAACATATACATTAATACATATTTTTCTAACATTTTCTGCCTGTTAATACTTTTTATTCTATTCTCAGAAGTGAAAACAGTCTTATTTCTTCTCCTAACCTCTTCCACTTAGGATTTGCATTTAAGAGAGTCATTCAGTTTAGACTTCAAGGAGAATTTCATTTGGAACCAATTCCTCAAGTTCAATGTCTTGATGCAAGGTTTCAGAGACAGACATACCTATAAAATCTTTAATTAATCTTTTCATGCAGGGGACTCCACAGCAAACACATGCACCTAATAGGAGTAAACCCACACAAATGGCAATCAGAATATTCATTAGGATGGAACCCCACCCCACAAACAGATTCTGGAAAAAATCCGTCAGAGGGTTTGGGCCTGGTTTGGTCATGGCCGACACCTGCTGAATCACCTCCAGATGGTTATTAATTTCATGCTTATTATATGGAATATATGCACAGCATTCTTTTTTGATAAGCGTGCATGTACCACCTCTCACCGCTAGGGTGAAGTCAAGAGCCATCCAATTTTGCAACACAACAGTTCTCATGGCATTCAGTTCATTAGTCACTAATAAAAGAGCAGAAAAAGTTGCATTACTCATTACTTCGAGAAGTTTTGACAGTTTTCTCAGCTCCCAAATCGATTTGACTGCACCATATGCTGGAAGTATACCTGCCCAAGATATAACACTGTCACTCAAGTCCATATGAGTCAATTTGTCTTTGTCCTTCACGGAATTATGGTCTTTCCAACCTGCTTCAACTCGCTCTACTGGATTCACAGGTTTCTCGATTGGATCTTTGGTTTTCTTGTAAACATCTTTCACGTTCCATATTTTACCCAGAGGTAATTCCGCAGTGTGTCGTATGGCCGGAACCAGGTAGCCCAAAAAACAACTTCCGGACCAATTCTCAGGTAGCCATTTGTATGCTTTTTTCCCACAAACAAAATAACAGTTTTCAACTTTAGTGCTAATACGCACTAGCCCTGCATGAAACATTTTCTTATCTATGATTGACAATTGTTTAATCAAAACAGGATTTCTTTGTACTTCATTCAATGTTGTTTTCATTGAGTTCAAATATGAATCATAGTTAGTATTGCAAATGGTACCCCCAGTTTTAGTCTTAATATAACATTTATAAGATATTGTTATGTTACAGTTACTCCAACCCACCTGGAGAGTATCATTTTTGAAAAAACACACAATCCCCTTTTGTGTAACAGGTAAATACAATGCTATTTTATTCTGTGATCTCACAGTTCCTGTGTCAAAAAGTAAATTTTCCCAAGTCTCATAGATCCCTAAAGGAACAGTGGACATTAGTAGTCCTCCATATGCTGTTGGTATAGCTGTACAAACCCAGCAGTTTGAAATGTTCATAGTCTCAGCATATACACGTTTAATTGCTAGGTTTGTGTTAAAGTTTGGATGCCAGTCTATGGATGTTTCATCACATTTATCCAGTTTTACTTGTGTGGTTGAGAAATGAAAAAAAACACAACAAAAAGAAAATTGTCAAAAGTACAGTCAACAAGTGTACGCTCAATAATATGATTACGCAACATTTTTGAGGTTGGTCTGAATTTCTATCTTTGGCCATTTTGTTCTTGTTGTGTAACAGTTACAATGTTTTTATCAAGTTGAAAGTTCTTTACCGGTTTACAATGCGAAAAATGAATCCAAGAAGTCCTCTCGGCTATTCTGACCGCAGTAGGCGTGGCCAACAGCACCTGGTACAGTCCTTCCCACTTCAGGCTTGCCCAATTCTTCCTCTTTGTGACCTTCACCCAGATCCAGGACCCCGGGGCTACAATCACTTCCAATGGTCTGGTCTGTTCTTTATCTGAAAAAGAGTTAAACTGCAAAAGAGATTTATTTGTTAACAGTTTCCTCATATAACTAGCTAGCAAACTATCAGCCTCCTGGTCTGCAGGCATGAGAGCTTTCCACTGAGGTACATAATATGCCCTCCCAAACACCATTTCAAAAGGAGTCAAACCCTTTGCATTTGGAACTGTTCGCATACTCAGCAGCTCCAGAGGCAGACAGTGCACCCAGTTCTTTTGAGTTTCATTGACTAACTTCCTAAGTTTGCTCTTGAGGACTCCATTGCGCCTCTCCACCAGTCCCACAGACTGAGGGTGATAAGCACAATGGTTCTTAAGGGAAATCCCAAAGAAGCGTCCCAATTGCTGTATGGTCTGATTTACAAAATGTGTACCATTGTCACTATAGATCCTTTCCGGTATACCAAATCTAGGGATAATCTCCTTTATGAGAGCTTTTGCCACTGTTGTTGCATCCGGGTTTTTAGTCGGAAAGGCTTCCACCCATTTGGAAAACATATCTACAATGACAAGGCAGTAATATTTGTTATCACATTTGTTCAATTCTATAAAATCCATACAAATAGTATGAGACGGATATGGCGGTGTAGGAAAACTTCCTTGTTTAGGTTTTAATGCCCCTTGTGCATGATGTTTGTTACAAATATGACATGCCGCACAAATTTTTTTGTGTAATTTGTGAATCCACATGTTTGGAATATTCGGTTTACTAACTGTACCATCCCCCCTGTTGAGACATGGCACTGCCCATGGCTCAACAAAGCTGCATATCTAAACAAATTAGACAGCAAAATTGTTTTTTTTTTCTCTTTGGAGATGTACAGCCCATTTTCAAGGATTGCTCCTCATCTTTCCCATTTTTGTTTTTCTGCTTTTGTGGTAAGTGTCTGCATCATTTTTAACATTTCTAAATCTAAAATTTCAGAGGGTTGTAATTCCTCGTCTAAAAGTAAAGTTTCTGAGTCTGAAGCTGCTTGTTTTGCAGCTGCATCAGCTCTTGTATTTCCTTTTGAAATTCTGTCCTGCTGTTTCGTATGAGCTACGCATTTGCAAATAGCTACTTTAATTGGTAATTGAATAGATTCTAACAATTCTAAAATAAAGTGCACATGATTAATTGGTTTACCACTAGATGTTATCATCCCTCTATTTTTCCACTGCTGTGCAAAAACATGTACAGTAGAAAAAGCATACTGACTGTCAGTCTATATGTTTACACATTTGTCTTTTGCTAAAGTACAGGCTCGTGTTAAGGCAATCAATTCTGCTGCTTGTGCAGACAAGTTATGTGGTAAGGATTGGGCTTCTAAGGTTTCAGTGTCTGTGACTATTGCATACCCCACTAGGTTTTTTCCTGTAGGGCCACTTCTGCATGAGCCGTCCACATAATATGTCACCTCAGTCTTATCCAAGGGAATATCCATGAGATCTTGTCTGGGTAATGTTTTCTGCTCAATTTCCTGCAGGCAACTGTGTGGTGTGCCGTCTGCAGGAGTTGGGAGCAAAGTTGATGGATTTAATGTCGTGCATCGTTCAATTGTCATATGAGGTTGGCTCAACAGTATAGGCATACAGGAAAGGTGTCTAGCAGGAGAAATATATGCTACAATTTCTTGCAGTAAAATGATCGCAACTGCATGAGGCACTCTCAATGTGAGAGGGTGGAATAACACCACTGAGGCCGAAGCCTGTTCTGCCATTGCAGCTGTGACTACTGCTTGTACACAGTGAGGCAAGGATCGCGCCACTGGGTCTAACTGTGATGAATAGTAAGCTATGGGGCGTTGCTTATCCCCATGTTGTTGTGTCAATACTGATGTCATATATCCCTGCTTACAGTCTACAGTTTGAAAGAAACGTTTATGATAGTTTGGTAGTCCTAGGACTAAAGAAGAAGCTATTAATTGCTTCAACCTGCAGAAAGCCATTTCTGCTTCAGATGTCCATTGTAATAAATCTTGTGCTGCCATCGGTTTTTTGTATATTAGGTTGGTCAGTGGAGCAGATTCCAAAGCATAGTTTGGTATCCAACTCCGGCAGAAGTTAATTGTTCCCAGGAAGGACATCATTTCCTTCTTGGTCGCTGGTTTGGGTGCTTGTAAAATCGCTGTTTTTCTATCCTCATCTAGTATTCTACCTTCTTTGGATATTACATATCCTAGGTATCTAACCTGTTTTCTCCAAAGCTGTAGTTTGCTTTTGTTTACTTTGTGTCCCTGTGTTGCTAGGAATTGTAACAGTGCTATGGTATCCTCCCTGCATTGCTGCTGGGTGGGGGCTGCTAGCAAGATGTCGTCTACATAAAGTAGAATTTGACTGTCCCCCAGTGGGGTGAATCCTGCCAAATTACTAGCCATTTCTTGTGCAAATAGCGTTGGACTCTCACAATATCCCTGTGGTAGTCGAGTATAGGTATACCTCTTTCCCTGAAATGTAAATGCAAACCAATATTGGCTATCAGGATGTATAGGTATTGAAAAAAAAGCATTGCTGATATCTACCACAGAGAAATATTTCTGGTGAGGTTTCAAATCATTTAACAAAGTGTGTGGATCTGGCACTGTAGGTGCTCTAGGTATTACTGCATTATTTACAGCTTGTAAGTCCTGAACCATACGCCATTCCCCGTTTGCCTTTTTAACAGGAAATAGGGGTGTATTACATGGTGAATCAAGAGATTCTACCAGTACTCCTTCCTTAAGTAATGCTGCTATTATAAGTTTGATTCTTATTTCTGCATCCTTTCTTAAAGGATATTGTCTCTTTTGTGGTCTGAATGCTGACTTTGGCGTAATAATAACTGGTCCTGCTGTTCGAAAAAGTCCTACATCTGACTTGCCTGTTGACCAAAGAATGTCTGGTATGTCACATATGGCTTTTTCTTCTTCTTCTAATAAAAATGCCAATCAGCTGTCCTCGCTAGACTGCAAGTGTACAGCTGGATGTGCCTGTGTTAACCAATTCAGTCTCTGTTTCTGTATTCCCTGTTCTGATAATTCTAATTCAGTTTGCTTTTCCCATCTTGTTACCTTTTCTCCTAGGTCTGCCCAATTTGCATTTTTGTTCTTAGTTAAACTGACATGTGGTAATCAATTAGATTTGTATAGTGCAAGGAATTCTTGAGGTAATGAACAGCTAACAACACTGTTTCCCTCAGTATCCCAGTACAGATTACGTAACACTAATCTGTGTGCACGATTTCTGAACAATTCTTGCTCATATTCCTTATCAGGCCCTGGTGTGCTACAGTAATACAGAGTATAATGTAACAAATGCTGTCTGTCAGTGTCAAGGGAGGGGGATTTACTGATGGCTACGTTCATCAGTTCCTCGGTCACTGCCCCTGGACCAGTCGTAACTAAGTCCTGGCTGTATCAGTAAAAAGTTTCACCCGCCGGTCGCACCAAATAAGTATCCATTTGTCACTGTGCCTCCATACCCTGCATAGTCGGAACTACTGCTATGACAAATATCTGCATAAGGTCCCTACCTAATAGGTTCACTGGACATTTTGCAGAAACAACAATTTTACTCATTTGAGTCATCCCTGAAACAGGGTCAGTTATTACTATATCATGGGAAAGTGGTTCCCGGTATAGCTGTCCATTTGCAGCTTTCACTAATATATAATCAGGTGATTCTGAATGTTCCGGTAACTTGGAGGGGTGTATCAGAGTCCGTGATGCTCCTGAATCACACAGGAATTTAACTTCCTTCCCCTCCACCAGAAGTGTAACTTCCTGTTTTGTGTCTGCTAGGTAGAGCGCTAGGCTCAATAATGCTAAATCTAAAATCTCATTTTCTTCATCTTCCATGTCTACTTGCACTTCCTCTACTCCTTCTATCACATTTACATTTGTTCTTTCTTTATTGTCTTTTCCCGATGATTTCTGACTCTCATATGGTGTATCTTCACCATCATATAGTCAGTCCTCATCTCCCTTATCCTCTATGGTTACCTTCTTATTTTGTTTACAATCCCTAGCTAGATGTCCTTTCTTCCCGCACTTAAAGCATTCACTTCTCTTTTTCCTTTCTTCAAAGTCCTCTGACCATTTGTCAGACTGTTTATTTCCCTGTGAATTTTTCTTACCATTTTTACCAGACTGTAATACATAAACTTCAGCTCCGTCTTCAGCAGTGAAGACTTGCACTTTCTTATTCTTTTTGCTATTAAAATGTCTTTCAGCATGTCTAGCATATTCAAGTAAGGCTTGTAACCTACTTGTTCGATGATCTATCATATGCTTCATAATGAAGCTACTAATAGGTGCAATGCAACCTTTTAAAAATGCATTTTTCAATTGTTGTTCATATGGGGAATCATTAGTTTGATTTTCGGGAACTGTCATGCCACTATGATTGTTAAGCACTCTAATAATCTGGCATAGTACCCATCTACTGTTTCATTTTCTTGGTGTATGCATTGATTAATACAAGTCCAGTCTGCTCTAGGTTTCCATTTCTCAGAGATTCGGTCTGTAAGGCCTTTTACTCTGTTGTCAAGTTTTGTGTCGCTATGTGGGAGTGGCTTAAATTCTGCATTACGAGGATTCCAGGTGTCACTAATCATGTGCCAATCTGGACCTACAATTTGTCTAACTACTTTTTCTACTTCTTCCCCATTTAAGTGGTAACTTAACCTCATGCCTTGTAAATCTTCTAGGAATTTTGTAAAATTAACTTTTGGATGGGGAATTCCCTCAGTAGCCTTCCAGATATCCTCCAGTGTCCACGGCCTCTATACCAAGAGGGTTGGGTCCTGTCCAACCTGTCCTGCCTGAGGATTTGGTACCTCTATAAGTGGACATATTTCTTCCTCACTCTCAGCTTGTAAATTTCTCTCCATTTGATACGATTCTATGTCCCCCTGTGTTTTACGTGTTCGGGACCTAGTTTCAATGAGATCTCTAACAAACGATTTTGGTTTCACTGAGACATCAGGATACCGCGGAGGTGGACCAGCTTGTCCACCCGCTTCATATCCTGAAAAAGGGAGTGGTGGGGGCAGAGGAGCTGTTGCTACTACTATATTATTATCTTCTTTGTCTAAAAACAATGCCTTTGAATTATTACTCTTTTGTTCCCTACGGTTTGCTTCCTCAATCCACCTGTGTGCCTGAGGGATGCCTAATTGCCGTTGTTTTTTGCCTGACCTTTCGTATCACTTTTAAGCTGTTTAAGAAGTTTAACAAGCGAAGATTTGTCTAATTTTCCATCAAATTCATATTTGTTAACCCATTTCGCATAATATCTAACATTATCTGCACGTTGTAGTTGCATATATTTTGCGTCTTCGGTTAGGGGTGGATCTCGCAATGTTTTAGTGCACTGATTTCCCATGTAAATAAATGTTACGTAACCCTTTTACCAGGTGGTACCACAACTTCAGTTCCTTTCACAGTTTATCTAGAATAACTGCCTACCTTATTCTGTTACCCTGATCTATGACCAAATAAACAGTAATTTTTCTTGTCCCTGATCTGTATGACAAATCTGACAAAAAAAACCCAATATTTACTATAACCTAGTCCCTGATCTAAAACAGAAAAAAAGGCAAAAAGTCTCCCTACCTGAGCCTCCATTACTGACCAGTCATGGTACGAAGTGGAAATCCGCTCTTCAGCCACAGATCAGAAAGTGGCCAGCCTCTTTAAATGACAATTCAGTTGGAGGTCTTTTCACTCAAGAAGAACCATTTCGGTATCTTTTCCTGCATGCAGTCTTCGACCACTGCTACGCTCTGATCCGCAGCATCTGAGGGATTCCGGTACGCAAGGACCAATCTGTTAAATGAAAAACACTGTAATAAAAAGATCAATACACAGGAGGTTCAGGTTCAGGTTCTTTACTAGTGTACACCAGGAGGCAAAAAACGTACAAGTACAGAATTTTGTCTGAATGAAACAGGAAGAACACAACTTTTATAGTATTTCTTACTAGTATTAACCCACCAGGCTGACGTAGTCAGTCACAAGGGGTTTTATATCACTTTAGCTTACAATATTCTATTCATCTAAAATGCTGATACTACATTTTGCTTGAAAAGTTTTTCTGGTAATCAACGTGGCCTTGCTAGCCACCTGGTTAGTTATAATACCCTTTTACAAAAGTTGCCACTCAAGGTTCTGAGCTAATTCGAACATAACAGCAGATACAGTTCTCAATACATTTCTTTTGTTACATGTATCACTTCTTCCTTGCAGATGCTGCATTATCTAGCAACATATACAAGGTCGATTGCTCAAGCAGGAAAGAGCAGAAGATTTTCATTATTTCACACATTTAATTTCCTGACCCAGCAGATACTTGTGAGAAGCATAAACATCAATTCTTGCTGAGCTAGCAGCTGCTGGGGTCAGAGGCCAACTTGCAAAAAAGGCACACTACAGTTTCGAAAAGCTTCTTGCAGTTTTATATGTATTCATTTTTCTTGTCATAACATTAATAGAATAAAATGCATTATATCTTTCTTATTTCTTAATAAGCACTAAACATATACATTAATACATATTTTTCTAACACTGGACAAATTCATGGAGTTGTAGACTGGACAACTCGATGGAGTTACTCCAAGTTCAGAATACTGTGGTTAAGACCCCAATTGAAGCCATAGCCAGTTATAGATCCCCCTCCATGGGTCATGATGCACATGAAGCCTACGTGACCAAACTGGAGTCAATTCAAATATTTCCAAACACTCTGGTTATCTGACAAACAAGGACATAGGCAATCTCCAAGCACTTGACCCCACCCAGTTTGGATTCATCAAGGGCAGATATTGCCTGTTGAACTTGGTTGACTTCTTTGAGGCTCTCACCAAGGCCCTGGATGAGGGAAAGAGAGTGCATACAGCTTACCTTGAATGGCCAAGGCCTATGACACAATCTCCCACTCGGGCATCATCGAAAAGCTAACACAACTTGGTGTAAATCCCTATCTCATCAGGTGGTTGGCCAACCGGCTCACTGACAGGACCCTCAAAGTCAAAATAGGTGCCTCCACCACCAATAGCAGACCTGTCACTAGTGGAGTTCCCCAGGAATCTGTCCTGGGACCCCTATTGTTTGTCATCTACTTCTCAGAGGTCAAGGCAAAGACAAAAGGCCTGTGGCTGATCAAGTTTGCAGATAACTGTAAGTTGGGTGCTGTCATTGACTCCCCAAATGATGCTAACATACTGAAGAGGGTCTCACAGCAACTAATGATTGGTGTCAAAGTCATGGCCTCAAAGTAAACACAAAAAAATGTATCATCATACCATTCGGCAAAAACATGGTCCCTACTGATTACCACATCAACGGCAACCCCCAAAGCACACAACCTGTGATGAAAGACCTGGACACTTAGGTTGATAACAACCTCACATTTGACCATCATGTAGAGGAAATGTTCAGGAAAGCCTTTTACTTGGTTCATCTCATATGTAAAGGGATTGCATCCAGAAAAAAGGAGGTTATTACCTCTCTATACTCCTTCCTCATTAAACCAGTAATGGAGTATAATGCCCCGTTTGGTATAACCATCTTTAAACATCTGCACCAACTGGAAAGGCCAGTGAAATGCCTCACAAAGAGAATCCATGGCCAGCAACACCTGTCCTATGCAGACAGGCTCAAATCACTATCACTGTATTCAGTATCATACAGATTGCTCAAGGGTAATCTGTGTCTCGCCTACAAGGCAATCTCGGACCCTGCCCTACTAGAGACGCTCCATATCCATAAGTCTAACTCCTCACTCATTACCCACTCAAAAAGTCTAAATCTAAAATGCAACATCAACAAAACCTGATCTGTCTCCCAGAGGCTGCCCCATCTCTGGAATAGACTTCCCATACATGTCACACAGAGCACCTCGCTGACCCTCTTCAAGCACAACCTTGATGAGTGAATGGAAAACCACAAATTTGTCCCAGGGGTTCCACCTGTGTCCCTCATTGATAGGGGTGACAGGTGTTGACTAAGGTTTCTTTTTGGGGATAAACTCTTGGCTAGGTTTGTAAGGGCCCCATGGCCATTAGCCTAGTAACCTCCTATGAGCCTATTATCCTATATGGGATTTCAATTTTCCAGTCATCAACTGGGAAACCTATTCTAGTCCAAACTCACTAGCATAAAAGTTCCTTGACTTTAACTCAAAACTCCTGGAAAAAATTGTTCAAAACCCAACAAGAGGAACAAACATACTAGATCTGGTACTCACTAACATGCCAAACAGATGCCCTGCCACAACTGCTGGACCCTTATTAATTAAATCTGACCACAAATCAGTCACTTCCAGCTGTCCCTAACACCATAACTCACAAGGGTTGGAGCCAGAATAAAAAAACTTCACCAAGGCAAACTATTCCCCCAGGGTAGGTACAAATGCATTGCAAGCCACACCCCCAGATGGAAGAGATAAGTACACAGAAGCTTACACTAAAGCCCTGTACAATCACTTGCATAAGCCAAAGAGCCAAGGAAAAACAAGCTGCCCTGGTAGACATCCAGCATCAACAAACTTTACATCATATGCAAAAAGTTGCTGTCCAAGAAAACCATGACAAGGCCTCAACAATGGAAAAGACCTTCCTCAGCCTCAACAGACAATTAAGACAACATGTCAAATCCTCTAAGGGCATTTATGAGAAAAGCCTAGCTAGCACATCCAAGGATAACCATAATGCCTTTTACAACTATGTACATAGCCTAAAAGGAAGGACCCAAGCATGTGCTGAACTTGTGAATAACGGTATCCCACACACTGACCCTGCAGATATAGCAAACTTGTTAGCAGATAGATTTGGTGAAAATTTCACTCCCTTATCCCCTCCAAACGTATGATAAACCTTTCATCCCCCTCACCCTACATATCTGAAGAGCAGGTCATTAAAGCCTTACACAAGGCAAAAAAAAAAACACAGCCTCTATGAGACCAGACAGCTTCCCAGGCTGTCTTCTAAACAAGTATCCAATTTAATCATAGCCAAACCAGTCTTTGTCCTATGGAATGGAGAACAACAACAGTTATTGCCCTCCACAAAGGTGGCCTAGCAACAGACCTAGAAAATTATAGACCCGTATGTCTGACCAGCCTCATCTGTAAGGCCATGGAACGTATCATAATGAACCTCATTAATAAAGACATAGGCGACCTCCAAACCCTGGATCAAACCCAATTCAGCTTTGTCAAGGGCAAATCCTGCCTATTAAACATGGTAGATTTATTCAAAAATGTGACCAGAGCCATTGACAAGTCCAAATCTGTGCACACAGCATACCTCGACTTGGCAAAAGCTTTTGACACAATCCCACATTCAGACATTACCAATAAACTCAGCAAACTGAATGTTAAACCCTTTATTGTAAGATGGGTTGCTAACCGGCTCACAAACCAGACACACACTGTCAAAATGGGTGACATTACATCTACCCACAGACCTGTCACCAGTGGGGTGCCACAGGGGTCAGTGCTGGGCTCCCTACTGTTCGCTATATACTTCTCAGAAGCTCAGGCCAAAACTAAGGGGTTGTGGCTGACCAAATTTGCAGACTACAAACTAGGTGCAGTTATTGAATCTCCAAATGATGTCAGCATGCTTCAAGATGGTCTTGCACAGACCAGTGACTGCTGTCTTAGTCATGCTCTCAAACCGAATGTACAGAAATGCATCATCATTCTCTTTGGCAAAGATAATGTCCTTTCACACTATCAAAGTATTTATGAAGCTGTAATGGATCTGGGATCACAAGTTGACTGTGACCTTAACTTTGACAACCATGTGTCTACTGCAGTAAGGAAGGCTTTCTACATAGCACACTTGATTAGTATAGGCATCTCCTCTTGAGCAAAGGAGGTTATAACCCCTCTATACTAATCAATATTTGGGCCCATAATTGAGTATAATGCCTCTTTTGTAATGCACCATACAAAGAACCTGCAGCAATTGGAGAGACCTCAGAGGTTTCTAACAAAGAAGATCGAGGGACTCCAGCATATGCCCTACACAGACTGACTAAAGTCCCTGTCACTATACTCTGTATCATACAGACTTCTTAGTGGAGACATATGCCTGGCTTACAGACCAATCTCAGACCCAAACTTAATGAACTTGCTGCACATCTGTAAATCAGATGGGATTAAAGCTGCCTGTTCTAGGGACCTAAATATTGCCTGTGACATGAATAGTGCATGCTGGAGGGACAGATTTGTCTCCCAGTGACTGCTGCATCTTTGGATGTGAAACAGACCACCTCTATGACACTGTTCAAAAGGAACTTGGATGAGTAGATCGGGCACCATAAATTCTTACCAGGGATAGCACCCACAACCATCTTGGACATGGGCAGTCATTACTAAATACACTCCTGGGTATTGACTAGAGTTTCTATGGTATTACATTGGGAAGAAACAGCTAGGCTTGAAATTACCTCCAGATCAATTGCCTAGTATACTCTTATGATTTGATGATCCTATGATAATGAAGCACACATGGAAACAGCAGGGAACAATCACATGCAGTGAACGAATCATGTATCTTAACTCCTCAGGAAATTCTATTCAGAATAGGTTATGCAGATGGCAAAAGAGGCACTGTGAGGAATTGTATATGTCAAGCTCTTGGCCATTCACACAGTGCCAACATAAGTCCAAAGAAGGTACTAGTTATAAAAATATGTAATTTTATTCCACAAATTCATATGGAAAATCAAAATAACAGCTCACCTGGCCTTTAGTGCAAACAAGCAATTAGACCTTCCACCTCCTAGTTGTGGTTAGAAAGTTTTTAACTGTATGGGTCACTCAGGCTCAGATTCCAGCTCTGTCCTGTGAGTATTTCCACCAAGTATACCTCACAAAAAAGCCCTGACTGTATGTTGAACTGCACAATTCCAACTTTTTCAGGTAAGCCCTTACTTTACACTTCCACAACCTCCTAATAATGAACTTGCAAAAAAACAAAACAAAACAAGAAGATAAGTTCATTACTGGGAGGTTGTGGAACTGTAAAGTAACAACCCAGGGCCACATATGTCTCTTGCAATAACATAACCACCATCAGTGATTATTCCAGAAATGTCATCTCTGGACATGAATGCAAAAAATGCCTCAGTCTCTGTCAGCTACCTGAAAAGTAACTTACTGCCAGTCTAGAATATCATTCTGCATTGATGTCCTGCATCTTTTTTGTTGACCATGTCAGTCATTTCATTAACCTTACAATAGCACTGTATTTCAATGCTTCCTGACCATTGCCCTTATGTGGAAATTCCAGCAATAATGAATTAAAAATAGCCCGTTCTATTAGACTCTAGTGGAAGAAATCTATGTGCAAGATTCTGTTTGGTATTGGAATTTAACCTGGCAAATTTTGCTGAAATGCATTCTTCACACACTGACTACTGATAATGCTGCACTAGTACACAGAGGTGATGTTTTATTTTATTTTTTTTTTTGCCAACATAGGTGTTATACTACAGCTAGTAAGACTTTCAGAGCTGGGATCTTTAGGTTGTAGGGAGTGGGACATCTTTATAATCATAGGCAATGACAGGGGCACAAAGTGAGTCACTTTCCTTGGATTCTGACAGATTATTATAACCTGCTACATAGCATTGTTTTAGTCAGCCATGAAATTATCATTCTACACAAACATCCCTCCCAAACATAGAATTACAGCCTGTTTTTAAGTATTTACAGCAGAAGTCAGTATTACGTGCCATTGCAACAGACATTGGTGAGTAGTTTGTAAAACTATTACTGTCACATAAAGTCTTTAACTTTAAGGGAAGACACTGCTCCAGTTACAGAAACAGTAGTGAGCACCAGAATAATTGCACAATATGAATACCTCTTCTACAACACTGTATACACAAGCTTCTTGTTTATTTTTACTTTATTGATGGCCAGCAACTCAACAGGATCCTTGGATTACTTGGTTTCATTATCAGTCAGTCTGGAGAATAAAGTTACTGTACAAAACGGAACCATAAGCAGATAGTGTCTGCATAGAAAATGCAATCATCTCAACCACACCAAGAAGTCTGTCATTTGCAGTCACGTACTATAATAGCACAACTCTTTTACCTTTCAGAGAGAGAGAGACAGAGAAAGAGGGATTCACATTTGTCATATGTGAAAGAAGATTTCCTTCCTCTGGATCACTCTGCCATGAAATTTGACTGAGGTGTTGAATAAGAAACATGGCTGCAAGGAAAACACCCGCTCCATTGTTAGCAGGTTTTATTAGTAGCAATACATCATTCAGACATTGCTTGCTCTCTTGATATATATATATATATATATATATATATATATATATATATATATTTATATACCTACATATAAGTAAATAAATAAATATATATATATATATATATATATATATATATATATATATATATATATATATATATATATATATATGTGTGTGTGTGTATATGTATATATATATATATATATATATATATATATATATGCATAAACAGGACCTGCAGTCAATATTATATGAGGATTGCAATTTAAAAAACATTTGTTTAGTGCTTCTACTACTGCCCTTTAAACAATCTGCCACTTTATCTGAGCCAGTAGCTTGTACGTCAAGTTTATGACATATTAGTCTTCATGAAACATGACTGCTATAACTACATGTTGGTATTTGTAATGTAGCAAATGACTTGATATGGCTTGCCTGAGACATGAGGGAACTTAGTGTAAGGTAGTGTATATGGAAAACATGGGTTATGCACTGCACACATCCTGCAAAGTGCGCAGGTTTCATGAGTAGGTTACTGATTACAAAAGGAAGTTGATAAGATATGGTTTGGTATTGGTTGTGCGCCATCATCCTGAATAGTTGATTCAGCTCTAGTTGATGGATTTGGATGAATTATGTGAGGGTTGATGATTGTCAGCTGCAGTGGCACAGAACAATAAAACTCTGACTACAATCCAGGTGATGAAAGTTTGACTAGCGTCTTCATACCCATTTCAACTGGCATGGTGAAGTAGGGAATGATGAGGCTTAAGCTTGCTCACTTATTTTTAGGGGTGATGGGAGACGAATGCCCAGGGCACATTCTCCATTGTAGAATCATGCTAAGGTGTCTCTGTAAAAGGTGTGGTGGTACTCACTGAACAAATCACATTGAGGCATAACTGTGCATTCCAAGAGTCCATTGCCTGCTAGCTCTTGAATACTGACGAGCTTAAGCAGGGGAGGTAGAGCATTAAGGAGATGAGGTACTGTTGTATTCTACTCAACAACTGCTCCCCCAAAATGAATAATATGTAGACTTCTCACCAAGGAAGAACAAATAGATCAGTAGAGCATGTAGGACAGAGTAAGCTTGTTGGTCAAAGTACCACAGAATTTACTTGTCTCTTTGTTTGTCTGTCTAATATACAAGTTATTTATTCATTTATTTGAATTTATTTATTTATTCACATTTAATTACTGGGAAAGTCCATCTGGGTAGAAGCCCATTTTCAGTGAAGGCCTGGGTAGAAATGCTCCAAATTATTACAAAACATTTAAGAACAATAATTTAACAATCGTCAAACATAAAACAAAAACTTCTACAGTTTAAATAATTATAACAAATTATACATATAGTATAAAAGACCCGCAGTGGTGGTGCTGCGGTAGCGTTGTCGCCTCACAGTAAGATGCTGTCTGGTTCAATTCTCAGTTAGAGCGTCTTCTGCATGGAGACATGCATGAATGGGCGTACCTTCGTTGAAAGTTGTGCATCAGGCCTGGCAAGCCGGTACGTAAAGATCAACTGCCAATCATTAGTGGACCAGAGTTCTGCTGTGGTGACCCCTAACCGGGAAAAGCCGAAAGACACAAACAAACACATATAGTATAAAAACTTTGATTACGACTCAGTATAAGATATATGACAATCATTGAATATTTAGAGAAATTTTAGACAGTTTTTAGAGAAATTAAATGTAAGATAGTCTAATACAAACAGGAATTGCAATATGAAGTGAGAGAAAAACTGAACTGACCTTTTGGTATATTTAGATAATATGAAGTAAGTTAAATTGTAAGTGAAAGTTTACGGCATAATCCTGGAAGGTGTTATGTAATTCATCTGTCTCATTATTGCATTACCGATGCTTATGTTATTATTCTGTTCCCCAGTACAGTATGTGCTCCCACAATGGTAGGCACCAAGAACAGACTTTGAAATGGATATGAATTATACATTGACTAGTAGACCAGGTGGAAGTGCCCTTTTAGTCACCTGCAAGAAAGAGAAAGTAATGACAGCTCATAATACCTTTCTGAGTAGTTCAAACTCTCTAGCAAGGAGTCATTGTACTTTTTTATATTATTTCACGTGGATTTCTGAAAGGCTACCAAATTAATTACTATACTCAGTAATGGGACAAATCAATTTGGTATAAAGAAATGTAGAGGTCTACCTCTGAATTTCATGGACTACAGAATATGCTTTCCTGAGTTTGGCAGATACATGCTTGCAGAATAGCAATAAAGCAATGTTTTTGTGACAGTGCTAGTTTTCTAAATAATGCCACTTTTATTTTCATCTTTTTATGGCTCTGTTGTGAACAAAAAAGATTAAGCTATTGCATATCATTGATCCTTATCTTTAAATGATAGTGTAATTTTTATTTTCCCACTTATTTAATAATCATAATTTATGTTATTTTATCCAAATCTTGTAATGCTGCATTTACTGACATTAAAGGTGGGATCATTTATATTGAGTCATATGTATATTTTTGCAGACCGTATTGGAGAACTTCAGCAGTTTTACTGAAGTGAATATGTAACCTAATTTGCAGTCATCAGCATAGTCATCAGCATATTTAGTTAGGCATACACCATTTTTCTGTACCTAAGAAAAATCTTCCAGAAAGACGTGATCCATGTATAAGGCCCCAAAGAACACCACTGGTAACAGTTGTTGGGACAGATAAGTAATCCCCCAGTCATCACTTGTGTTCTGTAGCTTGATCAGATTTTGTGTCTATTAAACTGTATGGAAATTGATATTTAATGTTATTAATTTGTCAATTATTCTCATGTTGGATAGCGATGAATTCTTCATTAAGGACAACATAAAAATATAGTACACTATTAGCTACTGATCAAAGTGCTGCTGATGTCTTGACAAAGAAAGCCACAACATTCTGAAGACATGATCTGTTCTAGACTATACCATAGTTAGCAGAAGGGGGTCCACTGTGCCATTTTGAATAAGTATCATTGTGCCTCGTTTCATAATTTTACATAAAATGCTGGTCAGACTGATGTCCTGTACAAATCATGGTGATCTAACAAACCACAAAATACAACTGCCCAAAAGCTGCTCATACACACAGATGCTGCAATGAAATACAGATATACTCAGAAAGAAAGATAGATACTCATCCTCCATAATTTTAGCTATCATGCTACTATCTTTTAAAGTTTGCAGTGGAAATGTTAATGGAACATACTGCCTTTGTTTATCTTGTTTCTGCTGGGTGTGCAGCTAGCTAATGTATGAGGCAGAGAGTAATCTGAGAAGGGTGGTGGCAGGTTTGCTAGGGTTTGGGCCTGGACAGACATTCTGATGTTGTTTATGTGTTACTGATTTATTTGCTTTTAATGACTTCTGTGATGTTAATCTAAGGTACTACAATATTTTTAAAGTTTTGTCAATGCGATATGGCATTTCATGTTATTAATTGCTAATATTTCTGGGTTCTGAATTAGCATGAATATATATAATCAGTTATAATGGGGTAATGAAGGACTTTTAAAGGTATGGCAGGTATATTTGGGGAAATACTATTTGTAGGATTTATAAGGATACTGTGTAAGTGTAAGAAAAATGGTTGGGGAAGGCCAGCTTTCCACACAGAGGTGTAAAGGCCAGATTACACCCAAGCTGACTTGTGTTTGACTAGCAGCCAAGGTACTAGATGAACAAGCTGGGGGAGATGCATGAATGATTAAACAGCACTTACTCTCCTCTCTCTCTCTATCTCTCTCTCTCCTTTTTTGTGGGTACATCCCTAGAAGTGTGGAATCCATGCTAAAATTTCTTGTGTAGAAAAATAATTACCAGAGTGTCGTTGCCTTCAAGGTGACAGGGTGGGTGATGGAATTCCCCTTGCAGAAGTACACGGTATGACAATTATGTATGGTCTTTGAACATTACACCTTCTGATGATGCAGCACATGCACTGGGCATCTGGTAAGAATTACAGAGACCCCCCCTCAATCTCCTAAGTGGTTAATAATACCACTGCTGTCACTCAACCTGAACAATTACCAATCAGAGGAATGAGCAACAGGGCTCTTACATACCAGCGAAACAACTAAGACTACGTGAAAGATGTGATGGAGGTTTTATGGTCAACAGTGAATCAGAGGATCCAAAAAATGGTTAGGGAAGGATATACTGGTCAGAATGTGGAATAATTTATGGTGCAATCTTTTTTTTTTCTTATAAAAAAAGTTATTCTTCCCTTTTATCTTGATGTTTCCTTAAACAAAAATCTACTTTTTGTTGTTGTCAGTGAGAATTTTGATTTGACAAAGAGACTCAGCATCATATATAATTGCTTTTCATTTGATGCATGATTAAGTCATGAAGTATACATATAATGAGTGAGTGTATTGTGATTTGGGCATGCAGATCCTGCAACAAAATATTTATGTTGTTGATTATGGGCAAAATAAGGAATCTAATGCTGATTTTCAGGGTATTTTACATGCTATCTTTCTAGATAAGATAAGAATGATTGACTCCGTCCATCCATCTACAAATCTTTTTTCCATTTTTACACATTAGGTTGGAGTGTCACTTCAACAGTGACAATCATCTAGAGTAATGTTTGCTGAAAACACAATTTATAGTTATGACATACATTTGTGATAGCCTCTCGGTTGCTTGAGTGCCCTCTCAGATAGTGTAGTTATGGTGATTTACATTCTCTGAAAACCATTTTTACTGCCCATGAAGCTTACCCCTTAGTCCAAAGTTAGTTGACCATGAAGGAGGTATATGTAAGTATGGGGATGTGGAAATATGCCTCACATTTTGAGAACAGGGGGGCTTATTCTCAGGAAAAAATAGTTTGAAGTTTGCTAAAACTGACTTTCGGGAAGTTATTTTTGCAGCTTCAGCACTCACTGAAAGTTCTTAAGTAGATTGATATGATTTCCTTTGAGTCACTGTGACATTATACTTAGAATAAAGTATTATGTAATGTAATGATGCTTTTTTCTGTCCTCTTTTATATTTACTGAATTGTATGGATGACATAACCTGCTTTCAGCTGCTGTTCAGAAGAGGATGGATTTTAAAAGCTTTTTGGGGATGATTATTTGAGATTCTTTTCAAAAATTAATACTTTTTAGTTGGGGTATCAATCCAATTCATTTTGATGTGGTTGTGAAATGTTTATATAAGAAAGGTATACTAAGTGTTTCTATTCTAGTAGTGTTGGTTAATATGGACATCAGTCTTTTTGGTAAATTGTTAGTACATAGTTTGCATTATACCTACAGCTGGCTAAGATGAAATTCATCAAGTGTTAATTCCCTGAAACAAAAATCACATAGAAATGCAATGCTGATCACCGCTTTCCCTAGAAAATTAAAGTCAGCATGTTTTAGAAGTATGTGCTGGCAGTGGTTTCTTTGGGTTGGAAGATTTTTCACTCCTTTGAGCTGGTTTAGCTTGCAGAGCTGACATATATATGTTTTAAGTGGCATCTTCCCACATCAAGGGATGCATGTTCTAACGTTTATGGTTTTGCATTAGAACCATTGTTAGTACACGTGTTAAGAAGAGCTGATTGGAGGAACTTACATGTCCAAAGTTCAGAGATAAGTGCTAGACTAGCTGCATTTGGGGCTCATTTTAACCCTAGACAATTTCCTTCAAAGGTGAGAATCACACCCTGTACCCTGTGTATGGAAGGTAAACACCTTAATCATTAGTGTAGTATTAACTGGAGAACACCACCACGTAAAAGGACAATTCTTTATTAAAACAGTTGATCATTAGGCCAACATGGAAGGATATTAGAAAGAATTTATTTCTCATAACAGAATAATTGAATTTTTGTTGGACTATATCCAAAATTGTTCAAAGTTTTGTTAGCTACTGTTTATTTAAGATGCAAGGTTCCTTTAGTCCTGCATTGCTATGACATTAATTGTTTACATGTGTTGTTCTTGGTTTGATGGCTGCATGGCATTTATTTATTTATTAAGTGCAGGAGCACTCTATGATTAATTACTGTGTTGGTCTTGATGTGCCTCTTCGTATGCCCATGTACTTAAATGTATTAGATACACTAGCCATCCAACCCAATACCATATTCATGGGTGACTTTAATTACCCCACTATTAACTGGGAATCCTATACATCATCAAACGTACATGCAGAGAGATTCCTAGATTTTGTAAACACAAACTCCCTGTACCAGATAGTCAATACACCAACCAGGGGTGCAACCATACTGGATATGGTCCTCACTAATATTGGTGACTGCTGCACACCCCCCACTGTGATGCCTTCCCTGGTAAGGTCAGACCACAAAATGGTATCATTTGAAGTAAAAATAAAACTTGGATCCCAGCTAAACCTGGAATATTCAGGGACTATTCTAAGGCTAACCTGCTATTAAGTGAGAACCTGGCAAAATTTCAAGCCCCTATAAACCCTGAGAACACTTCTGCTATGCAGAACTGTTCACATAAATCCTGTGCAAGCATGTTAATAGCTGCATAGAGGCAGCTGTACCCAGCAGGAAGAAGTACAGAACTAACTCAAAAAAACAAGCCACCCTGGTGGAATCACAAAATCAATAGGCTGTATAACAGGAGGAAGAAAATCATGGCAAAAATTAGGAGGTGCAGCACCCAGCAGGACAAAACCACTCTCATCAAACTATACAAACAACTCAGAGGAAAAATAAAGTCTACCAAAGCCAAATGTGAGGTAAGTTTGGCCTTCCCGGCCAAGGACAAATGCAAAGCATTCTTTAGCTATGTCCGCAACATCAAAGACAATACAAAATTGTGTGCAGAGCTCATTGTAAATGGAGCCACCTATACTGAGCCAGAACATATAGCAAACCTCCTGGCTGATAAATTCAACTCCAACTTTACTCCTCTCTCCTCCTCAACCTTCCCTCAGGAAATATCATAAAATATAATTCCCCCTACTATCACTAGGGAACAGATCCTTAATGATCTCTCTAAGACCAAGAACACTGCATCAATGAGCCCAGACAATATCACAGGATGTCTTCTAAATAGCCTGAAACATGACTTATCAGGGCCTCTGGAATTATTGTTTAACTGTAGTGTCCAAGCAGGCTTCATGCCTCATGAATGGAGAAAGGCAACAACCATCCCTCTGCACAAAGGTGGGCCATCTACAGACCCTGGAAACTACAAACCAATAAGTCTCAATAGTCTTATATGTAAAGCCATGGAAAGAATTATCATGGAGATGATCAACAGAGATATAGTAAGACTTCAGATACTGTACCCAACTCAGTTTGGTTTCATAAAGGGCAGATCATGCTTACTCAACCTGGTTGACTTCTTTGAGAAAGTCACCAAAGCAATGGAAGAGGGCAAAGTCATTCACACTGCCTACCTTGACCTGGCAAAGACATTTGACACAATACCCCACTCGGACATTGTTGACAAACTCAAGAGGTTAGGTAAAAACCCATATGTCACCCGGTGGATAGCCAACTGGCTCACAGACAGGACCCAGGATGTTAGAACTGTGGGAGTCCACTTCTACAAAGAGGCCAGTCACAAGTAGAATCCCTCAGGGATCAGTCCTTGGACTGCTCCTCTTTGACATTTACTTCTCAGAAGTCAAGGCCAAAGTCAGTGATCTCTGGCTGACTAAATTTGCAGATGACTGCAAATTAGGAGCTGTCATTGAATGTCACACTGACACAAATGTTCTCCAGGAGGGGCTGAGACAGGCAAACAACTGGTGTCAGAGTCATGGACTAAAACTAATTGCCAAGAGATGCATAATAGTATCTTTTGGGAAGTCATCCATCCCTTGTAACTATTGTATTGACAACACACCCCTTAGAGCTGACCCAGTAGTCAGGAACTTAGGTACACACATAGATAGTAATCTAGCCTTTGATCATCATGTGTCTGCAGTGGTGAGAAAATCATTATATGTTGTACAACTTATAAACAAAGGAATGGAATCTAAGTCCAAGGAAGTCATTATTCCACTGTATATGTCAATCAGGCATTCATCAGACCTGTCATTGAGTACAATTCCCCCTTTGGTATGTACCGAATCAGGCATATCCAGCAACCAGAATGTCCACAGATGTTCCTCACTAAAAGAATACAGGGCATAAGTAATATGTCCTATGCAGACCACCTCAAGGCCCTACCCTGTATTCTGTCTCCAGAGGTGTTTGAGTGGAGATCTATGCCTGGCATACAGGGCATTGTCAGACCCCACTCTGATGGACCTCTTGCATATCCACAAAACAAACAGTACCAGAATTACCCATTCTAAAGACTTAAACCTTGCCTGCCATATAAATAGGACCTGCTGGAGAGATAGGTATATATTGCAGAAACTACCCCATCTATGGAACAGGCTCCCTATCCATGCAAAGCAGAGTTCCTCCCTAATCCAATTAAAGTGCAACTTGGACAACTGGGTAGGAAACTGGAAATTCATCCGTGGTTTGGCACCTATGTCTCTGATGCAAACAGGTAACCTGTAAATGGTTCATCCCCCAGCCCCATGCTTACACTTATCAAGGGTGTCAGAACTCGTCAGAGATTTGGGATACATGGCTAGGCTTAAAATGGCCCTTGTGGTAGTTAGCCTAGTAAACACCTATGAACCTGTATATTTATACACTGACTATACTGCAGTTGCCAGGATTCTGTCTGAAAGTTTACAGGGTGCATTTAAATAATAAAACTTGGGCTTCAGTGCAAGCAAGTTTTGCTTATGATTTTTCCTTGATGCTGAATGGGTTAAGAGTTATGAAGACTAAATTATATTTAGTGATTGTTGTTAGTCATCTTTAATTGTTTTAAATTGAATTATCAAAAGCAAAAGCAAATTTGTTCTTCTTAACAGAGTTTACTTCTGCATGACATTTCCTGAAGGCAGGTTATTAAATTGGTTTCCTAACTTCTAGTTAAAGCAGGAAAACTTGAATGACATAACATCATGCTGAAGCTGTCAAATATGCACTTCGCTGAATCAACAAAGAGTGTCAGCAGCCTCAGGAAACTGAAAACAATATACATTTATTTGTATATAGCAGAAGCTGAACAAGAACAGTCGTAGAATGGTTTGTTTAGCTACTGGCTAGTGTAATGGTTAGTGTCACTGCTTTGCAAGTATTGAATCAGTGGCTTGATTCTGCATGGATTTTTTTTTATTAATATCATACAATTTCAAAGGCATTCGGTATTATAAAAGAGTTCCTATATTTAGTCAGATTACTTCCTATATGTAGTCATACTTAGTCCCTCATACTTAGTCACAGTTAGCCCCCTCATACTTAGCTCCTAGTCAGCCTTATGTAGTCTTTATTTATTTGTTTAATTATTTATTTATTTATGTTGGGGAAGGGTAGGCAAATACTGTTAGGGTTAGTCTGCTTATTGGTATGCTCACCTGTGTGTTGCTTCAGTTTTCTGAAACTGCTCACTCCTTTGCCATTTTTGGCAAAGCGGATATTGGACATGTTTCTTCTCCTTGTGCCTTGTTTTAGAAATTTCTTATGTCTGTTTTGTAGAAAGTATACTTGTTGAGATTGAATATTGTGGTTATTTTACATCTTACTGACTATTTTTTTTTCAAACATGGGTTAAAGACATAGGGCCAGATTCACAAAGGCTTGCATGGAGTCTTACAGTAGAGGAAGACTCCATGCAGCCATCATGTCTGACGAGCGATCCAGGAACAGCCTGCAGGGGTGTGTAAGAGAGCTCCTAAAACGGCTGTTACATGGACAGGGCTGGAAAATGTAAATTACCTTAATTGCAGGTGAAAGGCATGCAAATGAGGTTGATTTGCGATTCAGGAAACCCAAACCTGTCCAAGTAAGAGCAGTGTTATTTGCAGAAATGTACTCAGTTGACAACTGAGTACCATTCTGCAAATAGCAAAACGGAGCCGTGACAGCTCCAAATAAAGGTTGCATCCAGTGCAGGAAGCATGCCAATGGCCAAATATACAGCCATGAGAAATGTTTCCTGATGCAATATGAAAATGAAAATATTTTATTTTTTTCGCCGATTTCCGATGTTTAAGCATAGCGCAGCACCTCGCAAATGGGCTGTGCTCTAAAACCCAGAATACTAAAAATTAAAACCCACAAATGTGGATTTTATTGAAATTGTTAATGTACAATGCAAGGGAATGTCAGGCTGAAGACAACATGGCCACCGAGTAGAGGTTGCTAAGGGGGGAAGCTCAGTCTAAGACATGTAACCAAGCATTAGTAGGCAATCCTATGTAAATGAGGGTTAGGATAGTGAATCGCAAGTTTACATAGCAAATGAGCACAGTCAGTGGAGTGTAGGAGTAGGATAAGGGGAGTAACAGAGTAGAAGATAGGTGACATCACGATGGGGGGTATGTATGAAAGAAGTGAAACTCATTGGAGCAGAGTGGCATGTGTCAGCTGTCATTTACACATCATGGAAAAAGGTGTGTCAACAGGAAGGCTAGGGAAAGGCAAGAAATGGAAGGTGTATGCTGTGGATAACACCAAAGTTTCTTGCTGAGCGGGTATGCGCACGTGTGCACGCATGTAAAACCCGAGTAAGACAGAGTGCGCATGTGTAAGCTGGAGTAAACATGTATAAGGCTGTTTAAAGAGTTGTAAGCGCGTTTGTGCTGATGTGCACGCATTTTAACCTGTATAAGCAAGTTTTAGTCTGTGTAAGCATGTGTATGTGTGTGTTAGCTGCTGTGTGCGTGCTTGCGCTTGTGTGAGTGGTGCTCCCCCTTGAGGAAACAGAAAGGAAAAGGGAAGCACAACAAATAGTAGGAAGCTACCAGGGAGTACTAGCAGAGCTAGCAGGTGAAAACAATCAGAATCAGGCAATTACACAGGCAGTACACAAGCCCAGCCCAGCCTAGCACTTAAAGCTCTGTAAACAACAGTCCATTATGTTTCTCACAACAGACACTGCAGTAAGCTAATAGAAGTGAAAACTGAAAAAGCTTTTCTGAGACAAAGAAATGTTAGGGGCTGCCATTGCTGTTATAAGACGACATATGCAACATGCTGAGGGTGGTGACAATGGAAATGCTGCTGGACAACCCACAGTGAGGAGACGGAGAAGAGTATACAAGCCCAGGGTAACCTACCAGGGGCTACATGAGCTGGAGATAGTGGAGCGCTATAGAGTGGACAGAGACCTCCTGCAGCAAATTGTTGAACTCTGCAGGCCACGCCTCACACACAGAACCAACAGAGGGGAACCCATCCCAGTGGAAACCAAGGTATGTGTTGGCCTAAGAATATTAGCAACAGGTACCTTCCAGAGACCAACTGGTGATATGATGGGGATATCACAGGCATCAGCACCCAGGGTATTACACTAGTTCGTGGATGCCATGTCAGCACATGTCGGTGATCATGTATATTTCCCCAATTCCCGTGAGGTATTGGCCAGCAATATGTGTCTCTTCCAGCAAATAGCGGAATAACCTGAGGTAGTGGGTGCAATAGACTGCCCGCACATATGCATCAAAGCACCAGCCGGTGAGCGGGGTAGGGTCTACTTCAACCGCAAGGGCTTCCCCTCCATCAACTGCCAGGTTGTGTGTGATGCCCAGGGCATAATACTGAATGTGTGTGCAGGCTGCCCTGGAAGCTACCACGATTCCCATATCTGGCATCAGACGCAGCTGTACCAGACATTTTCCAATGAGGACATCCCACATGGTCACCTAGTGGGAGATGATGGCTATGCACTGGAGCCGTGGCTGATGACACTCATCAGAAATGCACACACACCTGAACAGGAACGCCATAATGAGGCAAACGCACAAACACGTAATGTAATAGAGCATGTGTTTGGGCTGCTCAAGTCATGGTTCCGGTGCCTGGACACATCTGGTGGAGCCTACAGTACTCACCAACTACATGTATCCAAATTGTCATGGTATGTGCTATGCTACATAATATGATCTTGTGAAAACAGCTGCAGCAGGACCAGCATAGGCCTGGGCCAAACAGCCCCCCACCATTGCCAAGGCCATCACAGGCAGAGCGTGACTCGGAGGAGGAACAACCTGAGCCTGCCCCAGTAGGCAGAAGGAGGCATGCCCAGTATGCTTTGGCCTTGGCAAAGAGGCAACGCATAGCACATACACTGGCTCAGTAGGAACTCTGGAAATTATACCTCTCTCCGACTCGCACATATAATAAAAGTGATGCCTGAGTTGACACTACCTGCTTTCAAACATGTACAGGGAGTGTAGTATGTGCATCCGACATAGGCAGCCCTGCAGCACCACCTAAGGCATGATTGCCATGTGTTAAACAATATAAAGCAGTGCTAAACAGCATTTACCACCATTTAGTATATGCAAACAAAATTGCACACAACAACAAGCACAACTGTGGTCAATGTTCAGTAATATTGGGCAACGTCCAGTAATGTTGGTGAATATTGAGTAATGTCGGACAAGCCTGTTCTAAGTAGGGCATAGCTGAACAAAAGCCAACATGCTCATATTTGCTTAACTGGCCCTTAAGCAGTCTGGTCTGCTCAGTATGAAAATATAAAGCAGTGATAGTCCTCGAACCCAGGATACTGTGCACTATAGCCAAAGTACTGAACCACTAAACCATGACAGTGTTGCACTGGTCAGCTTGTATGAAGGAATGTTGATAAGTCTATGCAAAGTATTTCATGGAAACCCTGCAGGCACAGCATAATCCTTGTCGAGTTATGACACAAAGGTGAGTCCTGCAGTGAGAACAGAACCTGACTTCCAAAACACACAGTATAAATGTTAATATCGGTCATGTTCACACACATCAACAACTGTAGTGGACCTCAGATAGCAACATATTGAAAGGTCACACTGGGCACGCTCACACACTTGAATAAATGAGACAAATGTCAGGCAACAAAACATGGAATGGCAGAACTGGGCATGCTCACACACTTAGGCCATGTCTGAGTACAGCAGTGGGCCACGCATATCTGGCAGTTGGATGTGTTAACCCAGGAACCCATCACTATACAGCAATCCGCCCTGTGCAGACAGTTATATGACAACAGACACATCTATAATATAGTGGAACCCTGTCATAATCAAATATGTTCTGCAGATACCCAAGTTGTTCATAGAAACTGGTAAACAAAGACGATAAAGACCAGCAAACAGTATCAGCAATAAACATTGTGCATCTTGAACATTAGCATAGGTTCAGAGGTCGATAATAGGCTATCTGCCCTAGGGCATGTACAAGCCTGGCCAGAGTGTGTTTGCCATTCACAACCCTGTCAGATTACTACACTGTGTGTGTGAATAGTAGATCACACAAGATAGCCCATGTACATTTAGGCTAGTGTGCCTGTGTCTAGCAGGGACACAGAAGATATCCCAGGGGTAAACATACGATCACCCATACAGTCGTCAAGATGTCTCCTGTAGGTGGTCAGTGGGTGGCTCTGCCTATGTGAAACTGGGATTGCATTCTGGAGTGAGTGGAGCCTCTGGGATGAGAATCTGTCCCTCCACCATGTCCTATTAACATCTGTGCTGAGGTATACGCCCCTGGAGTGTGTAGCTGCAAGGGAGTCGGATATCCTGAGGTGGATCATGTCCAGTAATTCTGGGTTGGATATATCTGTAAACAACAGGCACACATAATATCTGAGTAGGTGGTAAGCGACTGAGCAGAGCTGGAGTTACTGCAGCTGAACTGTGCAGAGTATCTGTGTGAGTCCCTAGATCTGCTTGGTGAGGAAGTTCTGTGGCCAGTACAGTTGCTGCAGGTGTCGGGTAAGGTACACCCCAAATGTGGCATTGTAACTAAGCATGGATGTGATGAGTATAGGGTCACAATGACCTCACTCGATCTAGATGTGAAACCACATGGGATAAGGTGGCCCACACAGAAGGTGTGTCCAACCACTTTGACAACGTGAATGTCAAAGGCAACAGTATGAACAAGTCATGTCCCCAAACCCCTAACAACTCCTACCATATGTAATGGAGTACTACCTATGTGGTAATGTGTGGGCATGCTGTTATCCCCAAAGGGGATGACTATGCAACTAATGGCATTTAGCTGTAGGCCATGGCTCAGGCACCAGTCATCTATCTCTGTGAGACCCTGTTTGAGTATGCATGTGGCAGCTGGAGAGTTGATCATGGCACCCAGTTTGCAGTCAAGTGCAAACATGTTCAGCCATATTCCCCCTGTGGTAGCCTGTACGCCAGACAAATATATACTGAACAAGAGAGGTCCAAGGACCGAGCCGTGTGGGATGCCACATGTAACTGGTGTATAGCCAGACATGGCACCTGCAATTCTGACCATGTGGGTGCTATCTCTGATCCAGGTATCAATCCATCGTGTGAGATATGTGTCCATATCGACGCTGGTGAGCCTGTGCGTAATGGGTTATTGTGTTGAAGGGTTTTGCAAGGTTCAGGTAAGCTGTGTGGACAACCGTCCCTATGTCGATGGACCTGTTAGCCATTTAAAGAATACAAACAGGTTCAAGAGGGAAGATCTGCCCACAACAACGCTGAAATGTGTAGGACACAGTGTCTGTAGGTTCCCGATGTCTATGTGTATGAGTCCCATGACAATACGCTCCATAGCTTTGCAGAACAGGCTAGTTAGGCTTATAGGGCAATATTGTCTGTGGTCCGTTGTGGCACCAACTCTGTGGAGTGGGACCACTGTCACTGTACGCCATTCCTTGGGTACATATCCTGAGGTAACTCCGATATTGAACAGTGATGTAATGTGAGGGTTACGTCTGTCATGATGCTCATGTAAGGTGCAGGCTGGGACACCGTCTGGTCACATTGATACTGTGATGTATGCTTTGGGGAGGGCAGCACTCACCTGTTACTGTGTGATGTCAGGGAGGTTATACTCTGTTGGGATGGATAGTTGCTCCTTAGGGGGGATGGGCTGGAGACATCTGCACTGAACCTGTTTGCCAGGATGTTGGCAAAGCCAGTGGGTTCAGGGTAGGTTTAGTCAGTATGCCGTACCTCACAGCATATCAGTGAGTGCCCACCCAGATTCCTGACATAACTGAAGAAGGCCGTGTGATAGTCCTACGTGCCTGTTGCAATTGTCTGGTAGAAGCAGCCGTAAGAATAGTTCATGAGTGATTGTAGCTGTCTGCTAGTACAGGTCACAGATGCCTTCCCAGTCTGGGATTGTGCTCTATCATGTAGTAGCTTCCTCCTGACATTGTACAGCTTATTAATGGCTGGGGTCTACCAGACAGGTCCCCTGCCATTGGAGTAGTGAGTCCTGTTGTTATTTGGGATAGCACAATCCATGCAGTCCACTAGGTGTCCATAGAATGTGTATGTAAAGGATGCAGCAGTGTGAACCGTCTCAGGGTCTCTGAAGGATACCACCTTGCTTTGGTGAAGTGAGACGTTGGCTCATGAGAAGTTCACCAAGATTACCCAGGATGGGTGTGTGGAGGATAAATGTATGTCCAGTGAGTTCTGACCTTACCAATTAGGGGTATATTGCTGGTGTGGAGCATAGAGTCCCCATGTTGGTGATGATCAGGTCCAATATGTATTCCCTCTTGTGGCTGTGCTGACTGGTTGTGCCATAGCATATGAGTCTACAAATTGTAGTGACTGTTGGGTGATGGTGTCGGGGCTTGAGTAGTAGCCCCAGTCAATATTTGTGTATATGAAGTCACACAATATAATGGTGTTTGTGGAGAACTTCATATTCTCCATACTTCCCATGAAAGCCAAGTTTGGTTCCTGAGTTTGGGAGTGTGTTCTGTAGCAGGCAACAAACTGAAAGACAGTTTTGCACAATTGTAGTTGTATATGTATGGTCTGTGATGCCTTGTGCAGTGCTACTAACCCAGAGGTGTGTGTATCTGTAATGTATATGGATATTCCCAGTAGTTGTGTTGTCTGTTCCAAGTCTTGTTGTCAGACAGCATGGTATGAAACATAACCTGGTAGTGCTGGTGTGCATAAGTGAGCCTGAACCAGGCATCTGTCAGTTCACAGATATCGCTATCCTCCATACTGAGGAGAGTCCTGAGTGGCCGCAATATGAGGTTAACACAACTGTTGTTGAGCAGCATTACCCTTAGTTTCATTTAACCTGTAATGTCTATGGAGGTGGGTTTGTCTTCTGAGCCCTGCTTAAAAAAGGCACTATGGTGGTAGCAAGAGCCTTAGTCAGCATTCCAAAGTCCAAGGGTGACAGGTGCAAGCTGTCCATAGTGAAGCTACATGGCATGTTGAGCATGTCACCATAAGCTGACAGACACTGTATCCCCTATGAATTAAACAAATTTGTTAGGCAACTGTTAAACATGATATGTGTGTCCGTATACTGTGACATCATAATTGGTGGGTGTAAGATGCTAGACAAGGTCAGGGTCATACTGGCCTGGACCACATGATCAGAGTGTTCTTCCATGTATCATGTCATGTGGTCCAGGGAGTAATGCCTGAGGTTATACACACCAGCATGGACAATGATGGTGCCAGTCCTGTACTTGCTTTGGAGTGGCCTGACTGCCTGTGTTATGCGACAGATCCTGGCACCCGACAGACAGCCCAAAGTGACTATTCCCTTGTTAGGGCTGGTGAGTGGTACGTCAGTGTGTCTGACAATTAGTGTCGCCTATTACAAGTGTATTAGGTGTGTTGTTTAGCCCGAAGGGCAGTGACTGTGTGGCACACTGACATTGTGAACTATGTGATATGTGGGTATTGTAGTGGGGTAGCAGATGTGTGTGTGTCTGCTTTGGAGGTTTCTGCTGCTTAGGCAGAGTACATTTACAACATCCGAGTATGTCTATGTGTGATAATGTGGTTTGAGTGCTGTTGCTAGAGGATATGTGAGACTGATATGTGGTATGTGTGGTTACCTTCACCACCTGATAGACTGTGCCAGTCTTGGGTCAAGAGAGTTCAGCACCCTGTATGTCTATATAGGTGCATCTCACACATATATCTGAGTTTGTCAGGAGGAGGAGAGGGTTGTCTGTGTACATGAGGCAGATGTGACATTGTGTCAGTATTACAATATCCACCAGCTGGACTGGAGAGTACACAAGAAACCGACCCCTGGACATGCCAGAATATTATGATGACATACTCTGTAGCTTGATCACAAAGGATCAGTAGGGTGTTAAGCATGTAAAAGAGTATAACAGGGATTAGTGCTCATGTCCGTTGGTGTTTTGTAAAGAGTAGCTGAGAAGGAGTCCAGACTGAATCATGACACCTCCTTCAGCTATGTCATAAATAGCAATGTACA
Source organism: Protopterus annectens (assembly GCF_019279795.1). Taxonomy (NCBI): domain Eukaryota; kingdom Metazoa; phylum Chordata; order Ceratodontiformes; family Protopteridae; genus Protopterus; species Protopterus annectens. Next base: position 1,952,918,396 of record NC_056728.1, read on the forward strand.
CCCATATATATCTCCCGAGTCAGGGCCAACTGTACCTGAGTGACAATGCCAACATCATGACAGACAGGCCCATATGTACATACCTACCTCCCACTGACAATAGTCCATATCATCATACCAGGAGATATCACATGTAGAATGGATGAGCAGCTACCCCTACTGCCAAAAGCATGGCAGCAAGTGGAATACATTGATTCCCAATATGTGTCATGCACAAACTACAGAACAAACAGATCCTGCACCTGAACAGTCAGCTGAGCCTCACCCCCTAAACAGGATGTGGAACCGTTGAATGTGTCACAGCTACATATGGCACTCCCCACAAGTGTTGGTGCACAACACACAATGGGACAGCAAGTCCAGTACGCCTATGAAGTCTGATCTGCAAGGTCATGGAGTCCATCATGGTTGCAGTCATAAACAGAGCTATTGGAAGCTGACATACACACAACCCTACCAACTGTGGTATGTTCATGTGCGGATCATGGTTCCCAAACATGCTAGACTGTTTGCAAGGCAGCCACCCAGGACAAACATCAATGAACACATCTACACATGTGTCACACAGACTTTGAATAGCTCTTTATCAACATCCCAGACACATGTAGTATCCACAAAACCAACAGGCTGTGCATAAATATGTGTTGACATATGACGATATGCCAATGTGTCCGCAGATAAATCACACAAGGTAAGGATTCTGAGGTCTTGTTCAAGCTGTTGACACCTGCTGACCCACATGGACCATTCCTGGAATGGCATAAAACAAAGTGTACACACATCACCATGTCCAATCTGATGATGTCACCATCCTATAAATACAGCAGGGGAAGGAAAACCAGCCAGTAAAGCAAATAGCGTGCCGTGATAATGCGTCTCTCTCTCTCTAGTATCATAACATAGTTAGGTAGGGGTTTGAATCCTGCAAACAGTGAGAGTGTATGTGTGCAGTTTCCTTTGAGAGGTGTCCCCTTTCTGGAGACTGGGAAAGCTCACTAAAAGAGCTACATTCCTCTTTGGAAAGTCTGATGATGTCACCATACTACAAATACAGCAGGAGAAAAAAAAACAGCCAGTAAAGCAAATACCGCGCCATGTTAATGCGTCTCTCTCTAGTATCATAACATAGTTAAGTAGGGGTTTGAATCCTGCAAAAAGTGTGTGTGTTGGGAGTTGTGTGTATGTGTGCAATTGTCTTTGAAAGGAGTGCCCTTTTTGGAGACAGGGAAAACACACTAAAAAAGGTCAAACCAGCAAAGAACAAAAAACACAATCCAGGGTAAAGTATCACCTCCTAAAAAGTAATATGTATGTCCAAGATGAAAGAGGTAGATACACCAAGACAATCGAAGTCAACCACAATTGTATATCACAGCAACACGAATTTATTGAATAAAGTAAGCGCTTTCACGTCTGCCAGGACGCTTCATCAGACTTAATAATTACAACCATTTTTTCATTCATTTAAATAGCCTACATCCTCCTATCACAAAGCATACATCTGCACTCATCAATAATGCACAATACTATTGGTGTATATATGAAAAAAGCACTCTTAAAGTAATACGTATGGACATATGTAAGCTACTATGTATATATAAAAAATATAGAGAATATATAAAAAACTGACATATGTAACAAATGTTATACACTTTAAAAACATTAATGAATTATGTACAAGCATATGAAAAAGTACATATAAAAAGGACTTACATTAACTTGCATTAAAACTAATCATCATAAAAAACTAATCATCATAAAAATGCTGACCATCATAAAAATACTTCACTTACAATGTATATATTTAACCTAGTGTTTCAATGGTCTATCTACAAGAAAAGGTCTCAATGAAATCTTATCATTGAGACCATGACCTCTATCTGCCGATAGTTTAGTAATCCATTTAATCTCTTCTTTTTCAGTTTTGTTACGTATACATCCCAATCTTTCTGTAGTAAAAATATGTTCTATTACCATAAAACTAAAAGATTGTGTACTATCATACTGCATAATATGATTAGCCAGGGCATTAGTCTCATTCTCTCTATTAATAGCATAGACATGTTCCCTTATACATTCCCTAAGTGTTCTATTAGTCATGCCAACATAGAAACAGTGGCATTTCTTACATTGACTAAGATAGACCACATTTCTAGATTTACAGTCTGCATAATGTGAAAATTCATATTTCTTACCAGTATCAGGGTGTATAAACACATTTGACTTCTTTACAAAAGCACATTGATTGCAACTGCGGCAAGCATAGGTACCTTTCCTTTGTGAAATTACCCCTTCCCTCTTGTTCTTATCATAACATAACAATCTCTTGAGTGACTTGGTATTCTTATAACTAAATGCCGGATTATTACCTGCTACATTAGCAATCTTGTCATCTAACTGTAGAATATTCCAATGTCTTTTAATAATGTCTACAACCGAGGTATTGTTATTAGTGTATGGAATAACTATCCTTTTTCTATATTGTTTATTCCTGTTCATTACAGTATGGGTAGATGCATTCCTATGTATGTAGGGCAAACCTGTCCCTTCACGTTTCACTTCATGTACTCCTTTAAGATCTCTTCTATGATACCCCCTATCCAAAAATTCTTTCTCTATTCCTATAATCGCTTCAGGGGGTAACATAGAAGAGACCTTAAAGGACTACATGAAGTGGAACGTGAAGGGACAGGTTTGCCCTACATACAAAAGAATGCATCTACCCATACTGTAATGAACAGGAATAAGCAATATAGAAAAAGGATAGTTATTCCATACACTAATAACAATACCTCGGTTGTAGACATTATTAAAAGACATTGGAATATTCTACAGTTAGATGACAAGATTGCTAATGTAGCAGGTAATAATCCGGCATTCAGTTATAAGAATACCAAGTCACTCAAGAGATTGTTATGGTATGATAAGAACAAGAGGGAAGGGGTAATTTCACAAAGAAAAGGTACCTATGCTTGCCGCAGTTGCAATCAATGTGCTTTTGTAAAGAACTCAAATGTGTTTATACACCCTGATACTGGTAAGAAATATGAATTTTTGCATTATGCAGACTGTAAATCTAGAAATGTGGTCTATCTTAGTCAATGTAAGAAATGCCACTGTTTCTATGTTGGCATGACTAATAGAACACTTAGGGAACGTATAAGGGAACATGTCTATGCTATTAATAGAGAGAATGAGACTAATGCCCTGGCTAATCATATTATGCAGTATGATAGCACACATTCTTTTAGTTTTATGGTAATAGAACATATTTTCATAGGTTCATAGGTTCATAGGTTCATACTAGGCTATCTGCCCAAGGGCATTTATAAGCCTAGCCCATAGTTATTTGGCTTTCGCCACCCCTTTAGTTTGAATAAAACTATGCCTATTATTTTGCTGTGCCTCTGTCAAGCAGTGACACTGAAGTAATCCCTGGGGTATATCTGCGATCCCCCATCCATTGGTCAAGATTCCTCTTGAACAAGGCCAGCGAGGTGCTCTGCCTCACATGTACCGGGATTTTGTTCCACAGCATAGGAGTCTCTGGGTGATGAATCTGTCCCTCCAGCACGTTCTATTAATAACCGTGTCAAGGTTTAAGTCTCCGCCCTTGTGGTTCTGAGGGATCTAGATTTTTGAGGTGAAGCATATTCATCAAATCAGGGTTTGACATGGCCTTATATGTCAGGCACAGGTCACCTCTGAGCAAGCGGTATGAGACTGAATAGAGCTGGAGTTCTTTCAGTCGGGCAGCATAAGACACATTTTTGAGACCCTTTATCCTTTTGGTGAGGAACTTTTGGGGCCTTTCCAGCTGCTGCAGGTGTCAGGTCAGATACATTCCGAATGGGGCATTGTACTCAATCATAGGTCTAATGAGTGATGAGTACAGGGGGACGATGACCTCCCTTGATCTAGATGTGAATCCCTTCATGATTAGGTGGGCAATGTAGAAGGTTTTCCTAACTACTTTAGCAACATGAGTGTCAAACGAAAGGCTACTGTCAACCTGGGTCCCCAGATCCCTGATGACTTCTTCTGTGCTCAGTGGATTGCCACCTATATGGTAGCTAGGGTAACCTTGTTTTTCCCGAAGGGTATGACTATGCATTTCTTGGCATTTAACTTTAGGCCATGGCTCTGGCACCAGTTATCCGTTTCTGTGAGGTCCTTCTGAAGGATATCTGTGTCAGATGTGTTTTCGACTATGGCGCCCAGTTTGCAGTCAACTGCAAACTTTGTCAGCCATAACCCTCCTGTGTTTGCTTGTACTTCAGAAAAGTAGATGCCGAACAAGAGTGGACCCAGGACTGAGCCCTGTGGGACACCACTTGTGACAGGCTTTGAGTCTGACATGGCTCCAGCAACTCTGACCCTGTGGGTTCTGTCACTTAGCCAGTTTGCAACCCATCTTGTGATGTATGGGTTTACATTCAAGCTGATGAGTTTTTCGATGATACCTGAGTGGGGTATTGTGTCGAAGGCCTTTGCCAGGTCAAGGTAGGCTGTATGAACTGCCTTTCCTCATCAATGGCCTTGGTGACTGTCTCGAAAAAGTCAACCAAGTTTAAAAGGCATGATCTGCCTTTGACAAAGCCAAACTGGGTTCGATCCAAAGTCTGCAAGTTCCCTATGTCTTTATTTATGAGTTCCATTATGATCCTCTCCATGGCTTTGCAGATAAGGCTTGTCAAGCTAATGGGATGGTAATTTCCAGGGTCGGTGGAGGCACCGCCCTTGTGAAGTGGGACCACAGTCGCCGTCGCCACTCCTTGGGTGCGTATCCTGAGGTGAGGCTAAGATTAAACAGCTGTCCTAACTGCGGGTTTAATTCCTCATTGAGTTCGTGGAGCACACAGCCGGGGACACCATCCGGTCCCATGGATGCTGTGTTTTTGCTTTGGAGAGAGCAGTTCTCACTTGGGCATTGGAGATGTTTGGGGGCTACAATCCTCTGGTATAGATATCTCTCCTTTTGGGGGAGGGGAGAAGTTTGCACTGAACCTGTCAGCCAGTATGTTGGCAATGTGTGTAGGTTCAGTAATCTTCACATCATTTTGAACTAATTCTGAGCATATCTGGGAGTTTCCTCCTAGGCTTCTAACATAGCTAAAGAAGGCCTTATGATTGTCTTTTGAGTCCTTGGCGATTTTTCTCTCAAAATTTGCCTTGGATGATTTTATGAGAGCTCTTAGTTTTTACATATAATGATCAAAGGTGTCTTACCTTTCAAGGATTTTGCTCTATCTTGTAGTAGCTTCCTCCTTTTGTTGTAGAGCTTGTTTATGGCTGGGGTCCACCAGACTGGACACTTGCCTTTGGTACAAAGAGTCTTAGTTTTGTTTGGGATTGCCTGATCCATGCAGTCCTGTAGGTGCTGGTAGAAGGCATTTGTAAGTGATTCAGCGGTTTGAGTAATGTTTACCACTGGCTCAGGGGCCTTAAAGGAGACCACACTAGTTTTTAGAAGTGTGAAGTCGGCTTTTGAGAAGTTTTTCACTGTGGTCTTTTTTTATTTCAGGTGGGGGCGGGATGAGGACCTCCAGCGAGATTAGTTTATGATCTGATCTCACCAGTGAGGGGTATACTTCCGGTGTTGAACATTGTGATCCCATGTTCGTGATGATGAGATCAAGTATGTTTTCTCCTCTTGTGGAGATGGTGACTAGTTGTTCCGTGGCATTTGAGTTTATGAACTCCAGAAACCTTTGGGCTAGAGTGTTTGGGCTTGAGTAGTGTTCCCAGTCTATATTAGGGTAGTTGAAGTCACCTAGTATGATGGTGTTTGGAGATACATTTATCCCCTCCATTGTTTTCAGGAAGGCCATGTGAGGTTCCTGAGTTTGAGAGGGTGGCCTGTAACATGCTACAAATTGCAGAGCAGTCTTGCCTATGGTTAATTGCACCTGGATGGTCTCCGATGCATCGTGCGTTGCCACCAACCTTGAGGTGTGGGTGTCCTTATGAATATGGACACCCCTCCTTTCTTGGTGTTGTCCGGATTTTGGGGCCGGAATGCATGATATGAGGTGAAACCTGATAGTGCTGGGGTGCTCTCAGGAGCCTTGAACCAGGTTTCAGTCACAGCACAGACATCGATGTTCTCCATACTGAGAAGGGCCTCGAGTCGTGCATCTTGAGATTGAGACTTCTGGCATTGAGCAGCATTACCCTTAGTTTTTACTTTTTGTGTTCTAGGGTGGTAGGTTTAGAATTTGAGCCTTGCCTAAAAAGGCACTATGGGGTGGCAAGAGCCTTTGCCAATATCCGAAGCCTAGGGGTGACAGGTGCAAGCCGTCCCTTGAAGCAGCGTGGCTTGTCCAGCATGTCATCCCAGGCAGACAGACATTGGATCCCCTTTGAATGACACCAGAATTTAAGCCAATTATTAAAGCTGATCATCTTATCACTGTATTGTGGCATCATTCTAGGTGAAGGTAGGATACTGCTCAAGGTCAGGGTCATACCTGCCTGGGCTACATAATCAGAGAGCTCCTCAATGTCTCTTTTCATGTAGTCCAAGGAGGTACATCTCAGGTCGTTGACACCAGCGTGGACAATGACTGAGTCGCACTTGTACCTGCTGTTGAGAGACCTGAGTGCTTGTGTTATGTGGCGGATTCTAGCCCGACAGGCAGCTTACTGTGACCTTCTCCTTACTCAGTCTGGTGAGCGGGACGTCAGTGTGTCTGACTATGGAGTCACCTATGACAAGTATGTTTGGTGTTGTATTTGACCTTAAGGGCAGTGACTGCTTTGCACACTGATTTTGTTGTTTATGTGTTGTTTGTGTGGTGTATTGAGTTTGCAGTTGCTTGGGTGTCTGCTTTGGAGGCCTCTGCTGTTTAGGTAAATTTTACTCAGAGCCTCCGAGTATGTCTTAGTGTGTTTATGTGTTTGATTCAGTGGTGTGGTTGAGTTATTTGAGACTGGTATTGTGGTGTGTGTAGTTGCCTTCTCCTCCTGCCTGGTCTTGCCAGTCCTGAGTTGAGAGAGCTCAGCCTCCAGTCTGGCTAAATAGCTGCATCTCTCACAAGTGTTAGTGTTACGTGGGAGGAGGAGAGGGTTGTCCGTGTACATGAGGCAATTGTAACATTGTCTCAGAATTCCCAGATTCACCAACTGGGCAGGAGAGGACGCCAGCATCTGACCCTTGACATGCTAGAAAGAATTATGAGTTGGTATGAGACAGAAAAGTAGTGGGCTTAGCAGGGACGTGGGCACTCCTGGGGGGTTTTGCTAGTGAGAGATTTGTATAATATAGGAGTGCTTGACCTGCAAAGAGAATGCTTATAAGACAAGGGATATGCTTATAAGACAAGTGCTGAGCTTTGAGAAGAAAAAGCTATTTGGAACAAGTGCTGCACTTTTTAGTGTAGGTGTAAACTGTTTAGGTTCCTAACAGAGTAGTTCTAAGGGAAAAATTGAAGAACAGACTTTCTGGAGCCAGAAAGAGTTTAACCTTGTTTAACCGGCTGCCCGATGCTGCTCTAGTGGCAACTCCGCTAAATCGGCTAAAGCACGTTAAAGCGTGCTTGATAGCAGGGCGGAAAGAAGCAGGAATAGACCCAAAGGGAAAATAAAACTACAGTTTCAAGTCAGTAACCACCTCTACGGGGCAGGGAAGCTGCTCAATGTTAGTCACTGCCACTGATCAACAGAGAGACCCTCCTTCAGCCCAAGCAAAATGGCCTCACAGAAACTTTCAAACAGTTCAGGAACAGCAAGCCTGTAACTGAACTTTTAACTCTCAGAAAAGTGGGAAAAAGCAAGATTTTTTTTTGTTTTGTTTTTACAGAGATAGCAGAGGTTCACAAGTAATATCAAGTTATAACAGTGCAGTAAATGACCCCACACAAGAGTGCTAGGTCAAGGACAGAAAATATGCAAGTTTTAAGAAAAAAACGATTTAAAATTAAGTGCAAACAGGAAATTCAGCAAACAGCTTTTGGTTGTGCTCTAAATACAGCTACTAATACAGAAATCAAGTTTAACAAGGCAGAAAATGCTCAAGCTAGGTAGCTATGCAGAAAAACTTAGTAAATAAACAGAGAAAAAATACTTAAAATCTCAAAAGTGGCTCCCTTCTTCTCTCAGCCTTTTTTCCTCTTGGAGGGTGCTTCACCAACAGCCAACAAGCCTGAAAAGACGCCCAAACCACGAGGCAACTAGGTTTTAAGAGAGGAAGATGAAGGAGTTATGGAAATGACCCCTAGTGGCCAATAAAACTACAGTTTCAAGTCAGTAACCACCTCTACGGGGGGCAGGGAAGCTGCTCAATGTTAGTCACTGCCACTGATCAACAGAGAGACCCTCCTTCAGCCCAAGCAAAATGGCCTCACAGAAACTTTCAAACAGTTCAGGAACAGCAAGCCTGTAACTGAACTTTTTAACTCTCAGAAAAGTGGGAAAAAGCAAGATTTTTTTTTTGTTTTGTTTTACAGAGATAGCAGAGGTTCACAAGTAATATCAAGTTATAACAGTGCAGTAAATGACCCCACACAAGAGTGCTAGGTCAAGGACAGAAAATATGCAAGTTTTAAGAAAAAAACGATTTAAAATTAAGTGCAAACAGGAAATTCAGCAAACAGCTTTTGGTTGTGCTCTAAATACAGCTACTAATACAGAAATCAAGTTTAACAAGCCAGAAAATGCTCAAGCTAGATAGCTATGCAGAAAAACTTAGCAAATAAACAGAAAAAATACTTAAAATCTCAAAAGTGGCTCCCTTCTTCTCTCAGCGTTTTTTCCTCTTGGAGGGTGCTTCACCAACACCCAACAAGCCTGAAAAGACGCCCAAACCACGAGGCAACTAGGTTTTAAGAGAGGAAGATGAAGGAGTTATGGAAATGACCCCTAGTGGCCAATAAAACTGCAGTTTCAAGTCAGTAACCACCTCTACGGGGGGCAGGGAAGCTGCTCAATGTAAGTCACTGCCACTGATCAACAGAGAGACCCTCCTTCAGCCCAAGCAAAAATGGCCTCACAGAAACTTTCAAACAGTTCAGGAACAGCAAGCCTGTAACTGAACTTTAACTCTCAGAAAAGTGGGAAAAAGCAAGATTTTTTTTTTGTTTTTTTTACAGAGATAGCAGAGGTTCACAAGTAATATCAAGTTATAACAGTGCAGTAAATGACCCCACACAAGAGTGCTAGGTCAAGGACAGAAAATATGCAAGTTTTAAGAAAAAAACGATTTAAAATTAAGTGCAAACAGGAAATTCAGCAAACAGCTTTTGGTTGTGCTCTAAATACAGCTACTAATACAGAAATCAAGTTTAACAAGCCATAAAATGCTCAAGCTAGATAGCTATGCAGAAAAACTTAGCAAATAAACAGAGAAAAAATACTTAGGGTTGAATCCTGCAAACAGTGAGTGTGTGTGTGCAATTGTCTTTGAAAGGAGTGCCCTTTTTGGAGACTGGGAAAACAAACTAAAAGAGGTACATTCCTCTTTGGAAAGACTGATGATGTCACCATCCTACTAATACAGCCGGAGAAGGGAAACCAGCCAGTAAAGCAGATAGCGCACCGTGTTAATGCATCGCTCTCTAGTATCATAACATGGTTAGGTAGGGATTTGAATCCTGCAAATGCTAACTTTGTGTATGTCAATGCAGTGTGGGTTTTGCTTTTACTATAGTATGACATAGTATGATTACAACAGTAAGTGCATTGCACACATCAGGAATCAGTGTGGCAAATATATATGTGTACATGTCCCCTCAATCAGTACATAGGTGTGAAGCCTGCATACCACATGAATACATTTGTTTCCATTGACAGGTTGTGCCACTGCTTCTCAGATCGTAGGTCACATATGTATGTATGTGACAAGGTCTTCTACTGTCGTGTTCTGTGACCAAGGTCATCTGTGGCACACACACTCATGACAGTTACTTAAGAGTAGTGTGAGTGAGAGTATATGCCTGGGGTATATGTCAGACATGGTCATACACAACAAAGACTGCCAAGAATGGACAGTCTTTATAGGTGTACGACTGCCTTGTGGATATGCATTCAGACCTCTAATGTCTTATGTGATACACCTTGGGACTCCAGAATACCTATGAATATGTGGATACCAAGGGACACATGACATAACATGAGGCTGTATGTACACATTGGTACCCAACATACATAAACATACGCTATGTTTATAGAAGAACTATACATAGATGCAAGGATTGACAAAGCACTGTATAACTATTTGACTCAACCTGCCCCTAGGATAACAATACTATTTGGTATCCTGAAAGTGCATGAATGTATTACTGATCCACCCATGAGACCATTAGTTGATGGCAGTGATAGTATCACATATACATGTGCTAAAGTGGCCGATAACATCTTAAAGAAATATATAACACGTGAAACTCAAATTTCAAAGGACTCTTGGTCATTCCTCGAAAATATTAATAAACTTGAGTTCAGAAATGATAATTTATTGGTCACAATCGATGTGAAAGATCTTTATTCATCTATCCCGCACAACGAAGGGCTGGAGTGGGTGGCACATATGTTGAAAATCCTCGAAGCTCCCCAAAGTGAGATCCAACTGGTAGTTGAACTAATTGATACAGTTTTATCTTACAGTTATGTCCTATTTAACAATGAAATATACCATCAAAGAGTAGGAGTAGCAATGGGCTCACCCTGTGGCGCTAGTGTGGCAAATTTAGTAATGGCATACTGGGACAGGAAATTTGTGTTAAAAAGCCCAGTGTATATAAAGAGCAAATACAGTTTTATACTCGGTTTTTAGATGACATTTTTATCCTTTTCCAGTGTAATATGAATGAAGTAGAAAACATGTTGGATATGTTTAATTCTACCACCACATTTCTGAGATTTACATCTAACTATGATAAGGATAGAATAGCTTATTTGGATGTAGATCTATGGAAAGATTATGAAGAAAAGGTGTATGTTTCAAAAATCTTTCGAAAAGAGACCTATTCCAACATGTTCCTCCACTACACTAGCTGCCACCCAACTTCCCAGAAAAAATCAGTAGTGAAAGGCCAAATAGTCAGAGCCGCAAGAATGACTACTAGAGATATTGAGTTTGAAGCCGAATGTAAACTTTTGAATGCATACTTTTTGCAGAGAGGGTACCCACACCAGTTAGTTTTAGAGATCATCAAAGAGGTGAAATATAAGAGAATGATGGGTATGTACACCCCAATTTTGAACAATAAGGGTATTAGTGGAATGGAGGGTAGTACAGAAAAACATCCATTTAATCCCTACAGTTTTCTTTGTATGTTCAATATGGATTCATATAAGGTTGTTAATATTATTTTGAAAAACTGTGACATCTTGATGAGAGAAAGTAAATTAAGAGGAATTTTTCCCTCAACACCAAAAGTAGTTTTTAGGTGAGGGAATAACTTGAAAGCCATCTTAGAATCTAATAGGAAGCCACACACTAGCAGAGAAGGTATGTATAGGTGCAACATGTGTCAATTTTGAAAATATATTGATACAGGAAGTAATTTTACTATTTATTGGATTAAAGTACCTGAATTTTGGAACAATTATCTTGGTCTCATACCCTTATTTGGATCTTCAGAGCGAACTTGTTGTGGTTTTAAGTAATTTTACAATAGCTGATGACAAATTTACCTCTAATGGGAGATATAACTGTTGTAGTAGACAAGTTGTCTACTTAGCCAAATGCACATTATGCCCAGCTTTCTATATAGGTAAAACCGATAGGAAGCTGGGTGAGAGAATTTATGAACATATATATAGTATTAAGAAAAACAAACTAGAAAATTTGTTGGCTAAACACATAAGTGAGAATGTGGGATATCAATTCAAATTCAGGGTCATCGACCAACTGAGGAATGATGGAAGGGGTGGACCAGAGTCATTGAAATTAGAAAGAAATGAGCTTCTCTGGCAATTGAGAGTAAATGCATGTCAATACCCAGGGATAAATGAAATGAGTACTATAATGTGTATTTTAAGATTGAAAAATCTAGTTAGATAGACATCAATATTAATTTTATGTTTAATTTGAGTTGTGAGGCATGTAAATGAACACAGTTTTTTGCCTATTATTGCCTATTTTAACCTATTTTTACTTTTTCATGTATATACTTTTCATACATACATTTTTGGATTTAACCAGTTGAACATACTTTACTGTACATACTTCATATATATCATTTTACTATATATATTTTATTATATATACTTTGTTAAATCAAGTAGTTACATATAGAATTGTGTTTTAACTATACTATGACTGACACTAAGTTAATCAATCAATTAATATATATATATATATATATATATATATATATATATATATATATATATATATTTTTTTTTTTTTTTATTTTTATTTTCATATTTATTTCAATATATATTTAGTTATTTATTAATTTAGTAATATATATATATATTTACATTGTGTCAATGTTCAGATGTTGATATCTTTACGTAGTTTTATTTAATATTTTTATACCATTGGTATATTTTTTATACCATAGGTATCCCTTTTTACACTTTTGCAGATATATTCTACGCATTTGGATTGTCTGACACAGATATACATATATACATATATTTATTCATTCATAATTTTTCTTGGAGTGGTTACATATACATTTTAGCTTTAATCAAAGTGATCTTTTTAATTGGAGTCTAAGCACAATTGTTTGTAAGATACTGTTTGCCTTTAAATTTTAATTTGATTACCATGTGACAGGTATATTGGTGTATATAAGTCACCTTTTTTAATATTTTATCGTAAGGTTTCTGAAGAAGTTAAGCTATTTGCATTGACGAAAAGTGGATTTCATTTTTGTACACTTAAAAGGAGAATTAAAGCACTTTATGTTTCTGAGTGCCTCGTTTCATATCTAGTGTGGAGCATTAAGGATTCATGACTTTTGGTACACACATATATATATATATATATATATATATATATATCCATATATCCATATATATCGATATATATCTATATTTATCCATATATACCCATATATATATATATATATATATATATATATATATATAGATATATATATGTATATATACACATACATGTCAACATCCATTGCTGTAGATATAGCTGCACATATAGGCACATATACTGCCCACCTTTCATGGTGGGGATGTCAATTATGCAACAGTTGTGAGACTTATGGTTATGTAATACTATTGCACAATGTTGTGCAGAATGCATTCTGTTGTCCTCAGGCCGTATAGCTGTAGCAGGCCTCACTGCCTGTAGGTCAGTCCCACAGCGTTTAACCCCACATGACATATACCAGCACTACTTTTTTTCTGCAATGCCACACACAACAACCTAGATACATATGTGCACATAGCAGCCTTCAACAACATACATATGTCTGGCCTTCACTAACAGTTGCAGTATGTCCCTTGCCCTATGCAAATGTGCATGTACATATGAATACGGACTGCTGCCACATATGGATGATTCACAGTATGTAGGGTACACTTCAGACACATCTTTCGGATGTCAGCAAATACATATCTGTGACATACCTTACCTTTGTATTCCTCACCTCCGTCTGTTGTAGGTGTTGTATTATTTTTATTTATTTATTTATTTATTTTGGGTTTTGTTTTCCTTTGGTTGTTGCTGTTTGTTTTCAGTGTCTGTCTCCCACAGCTTGTTTGTATCTGTCTGTCTGTCTCTCTGTCTGTCTCTCTCTCTCGCTCGCTCGTGCTCTCTCTCTCTCTCTCTCTCTCTCCCAGTTGTTGCAATGATATTATTGCATGTGTGGACAGCAGATACAGGCTGCTTTTCTAGGTATCTGCACATGTGCATGTGATGGCCTCTGCACCAATTGGTGCCCACCATTTAGTAATTGCATGCAGCCTGCTGTGTGGTAATTGCACTTCTCACTTTGATTTCAGGACACTGCTATAAAATGATAAGTTAGGTAGGCGTAGCCCTTTCAGTTTTGCAAGGTGGGGACCATGCTTATTTGCTGTGGACACTGTTGTCTCAGTCAGAAGGTTGGTATATGTCTCATATCTGAAGCTGGGTTGTAACCAGTGAAATGCATGTTGTACTGAAACCTGACTGTTGCCTCTTCCAGTACACTCTTCTCAGTGTGTAGGTTTACTCACACCTCCTAATGCTAACACTGGATACATGGGAGTATGTACTTTCTTTTCGAATTAGAGAATTAACTGACATACAACAGTAGTTATTGCAATGTATTCCTATGGCTTTCCTATTTTCCCTTTACATTCACTCATTGTAATGCATGTTATATTTCTTTCAGCACCAAGTTATTGTATATCTGCTGTGGCTTAGTGGTATGTTATGCAGACTGGTGAGTCCAAGGTGTGGGGTTTGAAACTGACAAGGGTATTTTATTTTGCTGCTGAGCAATACAAGGGCCCTGTCATACAGAGTGACTAAGGCACTTTTAAGCAGTTGTAAGTGGGTTTGCGCTGGTTTGCGCGACGCTTAGCGATGCTAAGCTAAGCTTAGCTTAGCTTATTTTATTTTAGCAATACTAAGCTAAGCTTGGCTTAGCTTATCATATCTTAGCAATGCTAAGCTAAGAACACACATGCGCACACTGGTGCAAACCCACTTACTACTGTTTACAAGTGCTCACGCCCGCTATCCCCTGCGATCATTTCTTTGACAGAAAAGTAAATGGGAAGATAGGAATGTGGTGATAAAGGGAGCACAAAGAGGGAAAGACAGTAGGGAAACCAGCTCGGGATGTACAGGATGGGTGTGGAGAAGGTCCATAGCTGCCCATTTCTTTACCAGCAACAGCTGTGCATATACAATACATTAGGAGGGATATTTGAAACCTTCCACCCCTGAGAGAGGGGTGAGGACAACTAAGTATGTTGTACTACCAATTATGAATATCAGGCACATGCACTGTTTGTGAACTGCTACACTGTCATTAGTACATTACTCACTTCTGAACCGTTTGTGGTTTGTTTGTGTTGACATTAGCACAGTCTGCTCAGAACAACTGGACATATTTCACTACTGTGTATGCCTACCTACACCCTTGGTTGTGCTTGACTATATGGGTATATAGTACCTTTGGGTAGGGGTGCAGAACTGCAGAGTGCATTATTTATTATCGTGTGATGTTTATCGTACTGAACATGCAGAGTTGCTGTGTACCTGTAAGTTTATAAAGGCTAGTAATCTGTCTGAGTAGCTCCCACCTGTGGACATATCCAGATGGTAGACAGAGGGTAGCCTAGTATTCATTGACTGTGCACCACACCAGTCTTTTCAGCATCTGAACAATGGCATTGTCACAGCTGGTTACTAGCAGTACATGGCTACATCCTTTGATATTTCTGTGTTGTACTCCTACATAAGGGCATGCTTGTGGAATACATTCTACAGCTATTTGCAGAGTGAGTAACAGCAGACAGGCTGATATGTCTGTGTGTTTCTGACTCTTCCAGGCCTCAGATACTCTCAGGTATATATTTGAACAGCCTCAGGGAAAGGTACATATCAGTGGGATACACCTGTGATATATTTCAGATATTTTGCACTTGTGACTTTGGGGGATTCTAAGCATGTGTATTACTACACCTTTTCTGACGTGCAAGCAGTGTCTACTCTCACTTATTGACATTTCTCATTAAGTGGCATTCCCCACCTTTCTGCCTATTGTTACTACATTTCACAGGGAGTCTGAGGGGCACAGCTAACATTTGTTTGCAAATCAGGGACATCCCTGTAAACCAGTCACATTTGGGAGGTCTGGCCTCTGACCTATTCAAATATGCCAGTGTTTATCCTGCTCTGATACTGTGTGGGGTTTGTAAGGTGCTACTGTAACATTATTCCCTACTTGCATGGCTGGTTCTCTTTTTACAGTCATGTCATGCAATTCCACAACATTTGCTGGTTAAGGGCCACAGAACATAATTTGTGTTTTGCCATTCCTATGCTCCCTTTACATTCACTCATTGTAATGCATGATATATTTCTTTCAGCACCCAGGTATTGTATATCTGCTGTGGTATAGTGGTACTTCATGCAGTCTGGTTAGCCCAAGGTCTAGGTTTTGAGACTGACAGGTGTATTTTATTTTGCTGCTGAGCAATACAAGGGCCCTGTCATACAGAGTGACTAAGGCACTTTTAAGCAGTTGTAAGCAGGTTTGCGCGAGTTTGCGTGATGCTTAGCGATGCTTAGCTAAGCGCACACAAGCTCACACTCGCGCACCCCCACTAACTACTGCTTAAAAGTGCTTACTCCCGCTAACCCCGAGCTAATTTCTTGGAAAGAAAAAATAATGGGGAGATAGGAAAGTGGTGAAAAAAGGGGCACAAAGAGGGAAAGACAGTAGGGAAACCAGCTGGGATGTGCAGGAAGGGTGTAGGGAAGGTCCATAGCTGCCCATTTCTTTACCAGCAACAGCTGTGCATATGTTCGTATTTTGATGTGAAATTTGCAACCTTCCAACCCTGAAAGAGGGTTGAGGACAACAGAGTCTGTTGTACTGCCAATTATAATTATAAGTTTACATGTCCAGCAGACATGTGTGCAAAATGGGCAGCTATATATGGGGCGTAATTTTTTTCTGGGAACAGATTGCCCTTTTTTTATTTTTTTTTTTAGGTGAGAGTGGAATGTGAGGTAGAGGAAGTAGGTATATTTGGGGTGGTAGGTTGGGGAGGTAAACAGTCAAGACAAACAAGATGCATACAGGGGCGGACTTTGACACATAGGGTGGGTGAACACAA
Source organism: Protopterus annectens (assembly GCF_019279795.1). NCBI lineage: Eukaryota > Metazoa > Chordata > Ceratodontiformes > Protopteridae > Protopterus > Protopterus annectens. Next base: position 1,952,935,139 of record NC_056728.1, read on the forward strand.
TTGACGGGGAAGGTTGTTTGGAAATCGCAAACCCATGAGCCCACAGAAGGTAACAGTGGAACTGAGATCCCCACCCATGGGCAGTCACCACTGCACCGTCACAGCCCCGAGGGTGGCTGTGCTGGGGGCTGAGTAGGATGGGCAGGCTCACCTGAGAGACATGCCACTCTCACCTCAAGCTGGCATAGGGGATCAGAGACTGAACGCTGGATCTCCCTACACATCACAGCCCGGACCCTATGAAGGGTGACAGGTGGCCCTTCTCCGCCCACGCTTACATGAGGGGACGAGCCCCATCCCCTGCAGCGCTTCCACCCGAAGGTAGCACAAGACTAAGAGAGGAGGGGAGCCCAGGCTGGGCACCAGACCTGCTGGTGCCAGGTGCACTCGCCAGCTGAGGTGGGACAGGTGGGTCCGCTGGGACCGGTCTTCCCATATGTTCTGTGATTAGGTGTGTTTAATTACAACATAAGCAGAACAGCATTCCAGATTAGTTGTAACAGCATGCAATAATATTCCCATTAACCCAACACACCAAGGGTACAACAGTTGAACAGCAAGCATAACTCATGCATATATTGAACCACAGTGGTTATTCCAACAGCATGCAGAGATGTTTGGTAGCAACAGGCCACCATGATTGTGGTGTTCAAACAGGGCACATGCATCAATGTGAATGCAAATATTTATAGAACAATAGGACATATGTCCCAACAAATATTTAAGATTACACATACCCATTGAGGTGTGGAATTGCACGGTTTATGCACATACAGTAGGGTGTAGAAGAAACCTTGGTTAACATCTTATAATGACCTTTTGGTCTACACTACATTCCTAGTGACTGCAAGTGTATATCCCCTACCTGTATTATTACACTTGCCACCATACATTAGGTTGTGTCATGGGTTTGGCTAGTTCAATATATGCCTGACCTATATCTGACATACTAACTGTCCAGGCTGCAGATGTTACTGCTACATATTTCTTGATTGCATTTATATTTCTTTATCTACATATCTGGGATGTTTTCACATGACATTTTCACTTCAATTTGTACAGAACCCTGCATTTCTTGACACACACTCACATTTCTGGTGAATAATTACATGCTACACGTGTGCCAGGTTTACTTATTCATGCCAGCCAGTAACTGACTATTGTGGACTGTATATATGTTTCACAGCTACTTGCACTTCCATCACCCACTTTATATGGGACTGCATAACTCTGGGTTGCCAGCACATTTTCAAACAGTACTGTTTGTATAATGCAAGGGTACAAGAACATTTCAGACTCTGTGACACAGGCACACTCTGGGTTTTAGACCTTTATTAATGACATTGCACACTTTTCCACAGGCTCACTCCTTTATTTGTTTTAACGGTGTTTATGGCAGACATGTTCAAGACATATTACACCTTTATTAATAGGTTAGAACAATCTTTTTTCAGGCTCACTCACTTATGTTATATAACAGTGCCTGCAGAGATATTATTCCAGACATATGTTACCTTTCTTAATGGGTTACTACACTCTTTTTCTGCCTCTCTGATGTTTTTATCTGACAGTACATGCAGAGGACTTATTCAGGCGATTCTATGGCTGTTTTATTGGACTACGACACTTTCTTTCATGCTCTCTCCCATATTTTATATAACAATACATGCAGAAATAATCACTAACCTGCCTGTTGGCACAGCCTTAGCAGCCTATCAGCATAGGCTTGCTGATTCGTATCATGGTCACCTGCAGCTGTAAAGTAAATGAAGGGGTATTGAGAAATACCTATCCGTTATACATACTCCATTATCAATTCTTACATACTGCATTCCATGGCTACATACCCAGTTGTGGGGCATTCTGCATCCCATGGGCCTCCTGTATCCACTTGTTCAGGCGGTCCTGCTTTCATCTCTTCAGGTCTGCATGGTGGTGACGGGCCTGTTCACCAGTCTGAGGAATGCCTGTGGCACTGGTGAGGTCACGAGCTAACCGGTTCCAAGCCTCTGCCTTGTACTCCATCCCTTGGAACTGGCCCTGCAGGAGTCTTGTCTCATGATGGTGGACTAGGAACCAAACCATGTATTTGGACTCCTTGATGCCCCAACGTTGCACTCGGAAGCATGTTCCCTTTCCGACACCAGACATTCTAACTGCAGATGTGAGCTACAATCAGTTATGATGTGTATTCCCGCCTGTGGGGCTTAAATATGCTGCATTTCCTGCACTTTTTTGTGATTGGCCATTTTGTAAAATTCTCGGCTGACTGCAGACCTGCTTAGTAATGGTTAAACTACCATTCGTATGTTTACGAATGTTAATAGTGGCTGCTTCCCCTGTGTTATTATGGCTTAGTGGTTCTGTACTTTGATTATGATACACAGGGTCCTGGGTTCGAACCTTGTCATTCTTTTATTTTAATACTGTCTAGACAGGCTAGGGGGTGTGGCTGCGTTTAAGCAACTTAGCTCTATGTTGCTCCCCGGTGCCCTACGGTGCCCAGGTTGGTGCAGCGCGCACGTCTGTGCAAACACATTGCGCTGGGTAAAGCGCTTTTAAACTTTGGGCAACTCTATTGCGCTGGGTAAAGCACTATTAAACTATGGGCAACTCTGTTTAGCTGGGTAAAGTGCTGTTAAACTATGGGCAACTCTGTTTAGCTAGGTAAAGCACTGTTAAACTATGGGCACCTCTGTTTAACTGGGTAAAATGCTATTAATCTATGGGCACCTCTGTTTAGCTGGGTAAAGCATTGCTTAACGGCAGGCTATTATATATCTGGATCCTTTAAAAATATATATTTTGTTCACTGATACATTGGCCATTTCACTGCTTTTAATAAAATTTTAATCATATATGTCTAGTATTATTTCAAATACTGATTTAAAACATAAATAAGAAGGGGAGTGGTGGGACTCGAACCATGAATGCCTCCTCTTCGTGCATACACTGTACCACTACTCAATTGCAATTTGGCGTGATTTGCATAAACATTCTTTCTTCTGCTCTTCCATGTCAGAATTGCTAACTATAGCTAAGCAATGGGCACACCCGTGCACACACGCGCAAATACAGTCAGCTATATCGTGGATTTAAAAAAAATAAATAAATATTTTACTTTTTATAACTGTGATGGGTGTTTACAGTGTCAGGGAGTGTGGTGTTGGGTGCAAGTACATTTGAGCAAACTCGCTCTTGTGTGTTGACATTTTGCTTTTACTACACTTGCAGGGGCGTGGACATGTAGACTGCTCGGCAGTCAGACATGCCCCCTGCTTTCATACTCAGTCCGTGTAAGAGTTACGGTTGAGTCAGTGTTCTCATACTCGGTCCGTGTAAGAGTTACAGTTGAGTCAGCGTGCCCTCATGAATATTCATGGCACACTGACGTCATACCGTTCAACTGCAGCCTCCGAGTAAGACTTATTAAGTCTTACACGGAGAATTTGTGAATCCGGGGTATATTCTTTTAATATACAGGTAAGACTTGGATTAACTTGAGTAATGTTGTAGACATTAAGGTATACAATTACTCACAATTCATGTTTCCACTGACTGAGGAAAATATATAGAGTCTTTATGACAACAAGCCTTATGTGTTTGTTATAGGCTGGTATGAAATGTAGAAAACAACAGGTTTGCCTGTTACACGTCTACATTTAAAGACTTTGTTGTAAAATTAATTTAAGGTGCATTACTCCTCGGTCTTCAGGAATGTCTTCAGCAAAGATTTGTAGCATGCTACTAATCAAATTCCATTGTTCTTTTATGACGTAAAATGTTTCAAGGACGGGCACACAAATCAGGCATCATCTGTTTGCCTCTCCTTCTAAACAGCTAGAGTTTTTGTGGGTATTGTCTCACAGACAGTTGTCTGTAAAGGAGTAAACATGACATAAGATTTTATGCTAGTGGGTATGTGCTGCATTTGGCTGTGGAGAACAGGAGAAACCATTATACCTGCATTAATGCATTGCTGTTAAGCAAAACACACAGGTTTTGGCAGGTTAAATTCTTAATGCACACACATTACTAAGAGTTATGATTTTTAAATTTGATGATTTATGATTTTTATATTTGCTTTGTGTATATTTCACTGTGGCACCACAGTGGCAACTGCTTATATTAAATGCCATTCTTTTAATTTTGGCATATATGGCAACATAGCTGCCTCTATGTATGAAATCAGGCAAGTGTGCCTTCATCACTAAAGTAAATCGTAATAAGTATTTTTTTCATTATATATAGAGTTGAAACTTTGTTGTGTATTAGCAGTGTAGTGTGGTACAAATGGAAACTGCTGGTGTATGCGTACCTTCCTGAGTTGGAATTGGTACAGTCTTGTCATTCAATTTTTTTTTTTTTGAAAAGTGCCAAGGGATCTCTAACATTTATCATAGCTATAAAAAACTCTGGTAGAAAGGACCTCAGTTTAACATTTAAACTGAATGACAGGACTATTAGGCTGTCAGGAATGCAGTATCCCTTTATGCTGGACTGCAGCATCAGGATCAGAACATGAAGGTAAGCACCTGATATTGGAACTGAACCAAAGCATAAATTGATAAGTATCTCAAAACAGGTTAGTCTGAGCCAAATATGCCAAAAATCAGACAAATCACTTCAGTGCCATAAAAAGGTCATCTTGGGAATCTACTTTATACATTGAGACAAGCTGCTTGATTCAAAAACTTGTCATTATTTTTGTTTTTTTATTTATTCATTTATTAAACACAATCTCATTAAGTGGATTATTTGTATTTTGGGACAGAATGCATAGCCTCTTCATATTCCAAGTATCAAGTGCAAGAAAACATCAATCTGTGCCTTTGACCTTCACTGAAGGCAGTTTCGACGAATGAAAAAAAAAAACTGGAAAGCAGTTCACTGAAACCACCTTCAGCCAACACTAAAAATAATTTTGTTTTCCAGGGAGCAAGTCCCCTGTACTCCCCAGTTGGGAGAACAGCTGCACATACCCAGAAATTGTATATATATCAATTCTGATATTGCACAACAGTATAGTGAAAGGCCATCTCTACTGTTGACGGAAGTGGTTTCACCGAACTGCCTTCCATTTCTTTGTGTTCACCAAAACTATCTTCAATAAGATGACATGCTCACGACTTTGCATGTCACTGTATGTTATCAAATGATGAAGACCATTTGTCACTGTAGGGCAGTTTATGCAAACCTGTTTACACCTGGCAATTTCACTTATAACCTAGGAATCTTAAGCAGACCCTGGACAAATGAATATGAGATTAGGAAGACTGGCAGGGCATTGCTAAATCTTGAACATAAGCAGATGTAGATCCATGCAAGCCACTGTACTCCAGAATGATTAACTTTTTTAAAAAAATGATGTATGCATGCATGTATGTATGTATGTACATATGTTTATGTATGCATGTATTTATTAATTTTTTGCAAATACCAGGCAGTACAGTATATGCATAACATTTACATGAACTGTTGTATGACATCCTGAATCCATAAATGAAAGTGAAGTACACATCAATCAGATATAGTCACTGTATATTCTAGTGACAGAGGCAGAGATACCTTGGCATGCATAAATGAAGGCAAAGTGTGCAGTATAGTAAGTAGATTTTCTGGTGGATTTCCTTAGAAAGAAAATGCTGAGCACTGAGTCAGGTAATTGCTGGTCAGCCATGAACTAATCAGAGAAAGGACCAATGCTTTTGTATATGACTCACAGGATCCATCTAAACACTATAACTGGTCTACAGCACCTATGTGACTCAGCTAGTATAGCATAAATTTGACTGTATAGGTGAACTGTCGAAGTTGTCTGATTCCAGTTCAGAAATGTAGGCGGACATTCGGTTTTGAATCATCGATGACTACTGTTGGCAACACCGACTGTATCATCATACTTCTGATAGATGATTATTGTCAGACTGAAATTCATAATGTAAGCCATACTTTCTTTCCTTAGGAAGTATGCACTTAGTCAGAACAGCAAACCTTAATACATGCCGCAGGATACAGGGATGGAAAAAATGAGCTAATCTTATAAAAAAATCTAATGAAACTTGCTGGTGAGAATAGGAACAACCTATCATTGTGCTGTATAAGTAGTAAATATGAAAACTGAACATTTTATGATAATATCCCATAATGTACGCTGTCACATGCTGTTAGATGATCTATGAAATCAGATCTACTACAATCTTAGCTCTCAAATATCCTGAATTGCCTGGGTGCACCTGTTTTTTAATCAAAATACAGCCCCATCCCCAGCTGTTCAGTTTATATAGTTGAACTCCCTTATTTTTCAAATTCCATGGCAAAGAGGTTTCTGCTTTGGGCTGCTGACAATTCAGCCAATCTCAGTGTCTCTTCACCGCACCTAATTAGCATGCTACTGGCTGGCTTCATGTTTTGCAAGTCTGGGGCAGACTGTTAGCTTGCAAGTTCCTGTGCTGTGCCTGGATTGGTTAATAGGCAGCTGACCTGAGATGCATGCTATCTGCTACTATGTTCACTTAGACCACATCTTAACTGGTGTGAGAAGAACTATGGTCTGTTTGTCATGTGACTGCCTGGAGAGAGATGAGAGAGAAGGCATGTTTCTGTGGTTTGATACCGAAGGATTGAGTACCTGTTCCAGCCTTCAGAGCCCTGAAGAAGACAGAAGGATTGGGTCAGTTTGTTCCCCCACTGTAGTGGAGGAAAGAAGGAACTTAGACCATGAGCAGAAGGATTTGTTATCACTGGATTGCCTTTTCTCTTCATTTTTGTTCAGGATGAATGGGCTATTAAAATCACTATCAGCACTTTTACTAGAATTTTCTTTTGTGTCCTTAAGCAGTTAGCTACACAAGTCAGTTAACTAAGGTTATAGTAAGTCTACTGTCAATGGTTTTGCTTTAATTCTAAATATGTCTTTTTTGTCTTTGTACTACTGGAGTTTGTACTAACCTGTATTTATATCTGACATAAAGCATATGTATTTTCTTGGACCATTTCTAAATAATTACAAAATACATTCTGCCAAGACATTATTTTACTCCTGGAGATGAGATCATGGTGTGAATAAGCAGTTTCTCCACACAGCTAACAGCATGATTAATTCTGTCAGAAATTAAACTGGAGTTCTGTTTCATACACACAAGTAGTAACATTTTGAAAACAGTCTACTTCTTTAAAAAGCAGCAGCACAGACCGGTTTGCATCAGAATAACTTTCAGGCAGTTATCCACAGAATTATGTAGCTTGCTGAACCAGTAAATAATATAGTGGTATAATGTAACAAGACAGAATCCAACTACAGTGCATGCAGATGAGACAATAAGTTCTCATTATCCATTGCACAACTAGCCAAGGGGCATTACACAGATGGAATGTATATAAAGTACATTAATACTCCTGCAAAAGAAATGTGCTGTAGCTGAAAGAGAGGCCATCTGGCAACGCTGAAAGGAATTTATATATCACTTTTTCCCTTTGCATTTTACGTTCTTTTTCAAAACAAATAGTTGTGTGATCTGTAAGCTTTACAGGAGTAATAATCAAAATGTTCCTCATAAAACTATCAAAACTAGAACTTCTGCTGCAAACAAAATTAAAGTAGAAGTATTGTGTCTATAAAACATTGCGTGTGTTTCATGACAAGTTGAACCACAAAATAATTAATATACTTCAAATTTTGATATAAATGATGTTTTTTACATCCTTACAGATCTACATATCCAAATGTATGTAATGTTTTCCACTTGATAAAAACTTTAAAACTTGAATAAATTATGTGTTATAATCTACTGTTTTATGTATAGTTTCTACTGTGAATCATCAAATTCCATCTAGACAATCTATAACTAACTGAAAACAGCCATAGTTTCATGCAGATGCAAAACATAAAAATCTTTTCTCTTGGGTATGAAGACACACTGTACCCCGAGAGGGAGTCTTCTCTGCTCTACAACCCTTACTTATGATTACTAACTCTGAAGTCACACAACCATGGACAAAAAAGTAAATGCTCGAAAAATGTGAATCCTTGCTGGCAGAACAATGCAAACAGAACTGGCAATGATTTTCTATGAGAAATCCTGATCATCAAGGACTAAATATAAGTTGTGTTCTACAGTTTGAATTCTTGTTCACTTAACACTCAACAAGTAGTAGAGATGCCATATATAGATAGACAAAGCATACCAAACATGGAAACATAGAAGAAGGTGGTCCACTATCAGCACTCTGTGATGAGGCTGTCTTTGTATTCTAACTTGTATTTTATCATATTTCCACCTTTCTGAGAAACATTCCTATACATTCCATGCCAATTAACTAATGAATTCATTACTTTTATTGAATGTTTTATTAATATACCCAGAACTCTGTCTGTGTAAAACTTTCACATATCCACCCCATGTATTCCTTATTTTCTATGTAGTTTTTGCCCCAAACCTGTCAACTGTTAAATCCTCTCCATTCAGTCTGGTACCACATTTCCGGGAGCCATTCAGAACAGCTATCATTTAGGCAGCCGTGAGGCTGTTTGGGCCCCTACCCTTGCTTATTCCTTCACCGTGTCTGTTACTGTTCAGGGTGCCTGCTTCCCTCATTCATAAGACTCTTGCTTAGCTCCTCAACTGTTGCCATAAGGCAACTTCTCTTCTGCCTCAGACCAATGACTTCTTGGCACCCTTTCCCAGGGACAGCTAACATCATCATGTAAAGAAGGTACTATGAAAGCAATTTCTTAAGACCCCTGTCTCTCTTCTAGAGGCTGAAGTTTGTACCTATCTTATCGTAAGAGCCTGGTGTGTCTACTGTTTACTCATGCAAACTCCAATATATGCTCAGCTGATGGGAGTGCAATGCCCTTGTCCTCAGTCTACTGGATCAAGTTGTTATGCAACCCCTTTATATCAATAAAGAAAGAAGAGACCACTGAGACTGCCATCAGGCCCATGATGATTGAAATGGCACAAGACTCTTGATTTCCACCTGCTGCAGCCAAAATCATATAGCTCCTGATTGGCTAGTCAAACTCAGTTTGTCTAGGTCATAGTCAGGCCTTTTTTGCTCTCATCAGCAGACCTGGAAGATCCACTACATGTACTACACTGTCTGTTTTCCATCTGTTAAATATTGTCTGGGGAAATATCTCCTCTTGATGATAGTATGTGTTCTTGAACTTGTTTCCACTTTATGTTTTTGAAAGTGTCTTTCATGGCTCCAATTTTAGCCCTTTCCACAAATGATCCTTATTAAATCATATTAACTTTTCTCCATGATGCATCTGATGCATACATTTTACTATATCTGTACCCATATGTGAATAGCTTCAGTTCCATTAATATCCTTGTGAAGATAAGATTTCCAGGCCTGCATGCAATAATAAAAATCATAATATTGTTTGTACAAATGATTTATTGATGCCTTTTTTTCTACTAGCAGTAGTTATAGTCATCATCCAAAAAAAATCCCTTTAACTTTTATTACATTCATTTTGCATGGAAATAATCTTTCATACATACATAGAGGTGCCTCTATATTTAGAGCTGTTATTACTTCCTAGATTGCCTGTGGGTTCTTCTTACCAAGGTAGATTTCTGTGTAATTATTTGTAATAAATGTAAATAACCATTTTTGATTTGTTGCTCTTGCTGACCAAGAAAGGACTAATTCAGCACTAAACCATGATTAAAAAAATGCAAAATTCAATATATTCACATCAGTGGTGGAAACATTAACCAAGAAAGCAAAAGAAAAACACTTCCAATTTAGTATAAACAGTATTATACAATGACTTGCCAGAAACCTTCAAAACGGAGCATGCTGATTGGTCAGCCCAACCAGCGTGCCCATTGTAAATCCGAGAATATACCAATGGAAAAAGGTCTGGTTGCTCAGACTTTTTCCATTAGTATATCTCATAATACTTTTACTTTTCTTTCTTTTTTGAATAAATTTACAAAACTGAAGACCTCAAACGAATGAGGGACATGGCACAGCAAAAAACAAGAGGATAGTCAGGTACATTCTGCATAACTAAAGCAACACACCTGATTATCTTTTTATTTTCTCTGTCTTGGCTCTCCCGAATGTTAAAAGTCTCCCAGTTTCTTTTTTCTTTTATTAAAAAAAAAAAAAAAAAAAAAAAAAGCAATGCAGATACTCCTTTCTCCATTGCTTCCTTTGCACAGCACTGATGTACTGCATAAGAGTAAGAACGCAAGTCCCACATGCATGCACTGTACATCAGAAAAGCCCTAGGATACCAGAAAAATGCAGAAGGGCACCATGGAGGCATTATACAAAAACATTATTTAAGAAAATAAGTATTTTCTCTTAAATAATGTCATTGTATAAAAGCAATAACCAACTCCGTGGTGTGGTATATTGAAGATTTACCCATAGCTGGCCTTATTTAATCACTCTGGCTTCACCCTCATGATTAAACCACACCAACCATGGGTAAATCTTCAATATACCACACTGATGTCATCAGTTATTGCTATAATGACCACTGCTGTAATTTAGCCAAGTTTTTCTTTGCTTTGCTATAGAAAATTCTTTTACATAACCAAATATCTTACCTTGTTGATCCTCTGTAGCATCACTGTTGCATGCATACATTGAACTGGATCAAGCAAAGAAGTTTAAAAGTAGTTCTTAAAGTGATATCGGATTTTAAGTATATGCAAACTGCAGTGGCATGATCTGCTACTTTTCACACTTATGCAGACTAAAATGACATGTTCTGACACTTTCTCCACTTTTGAAATTATTCATGTTGTCCAGATTGCAGTGCTTTAGTTAGTTTTCACATTTGCTTTATGAAAGTTTAAGTCATAGGATGACAAGGAATCAATGTGACAAACACAAATGGTCAAAACACTACAACAAAAAAAATGGGGATCAAGCCCCCGCCATTCTCTGAAATTATATATACCAACTCACATGAGCAAGAAGAAGGGAGAAATCTCCCTAGAACTGAAAAGCTGTGGTTAGAGCATTCATTGTTATTGTGGTGTGTGCAAAAAAAGGGGGCATTATGTAGGTGGGAGCTAATATCATATCAAATAGTTAATCCTCCTTCACCAGAACGATCCTCTTCTAAACCATTCACCTGACACTTATAAGCAGTTGCATAATAATTTGGAAACACACAGGACATGGACATCAGACAAAATACGTCCTTTGATAACATCATTTCCTTTCCCAATTTTTGCATATCTTCCAGAGACGCTAGTCAGCACTTCTCAACCTACATTCATATTATTCCATGCTTCGTCTAACTGGTTATGACTCAGTAATCATCATCTTAGTTTGCAATCATCAGAGATCCTGTCAAGGAGGCCTGATGCCCTCCCCTTCTGATCAGAGTCTAAAAGCAATGTATTTACTCTTGCCTTCCATGGGTTCATCCAAGACATGTAGACCTACACTGTTTTGTTTCTTGATTTCTAAATCTTTCAGAGGAGGACCTTCTTGCAGACTTTCCATTCATTGTGACTTTGTTTAGTTTTATTTTATTTACTTTGCTTTTGTTTACCAGGTTTGTCTGGCTGGGTTTAGTTAGGAAACCCTTTTCAATGGAGGATCAGAGTGATAAGCTCCAGTATATTACAGATATTCCATAATATACATGGACATGTGATCATTTTTTTAATATCAGCAGCAACCTGTTCGCTTATTGTGTTGCAAGCAGTCTTGCCCCTGATATAACTGTGGGATTTCCATTTTTTTTGGGTGAGTAGGCAGCAACTTAGTAGAATCAGTGATTAGCACAGGGATCTCTTCCATTGTTGTGATGTCCTTCCCTTCTACCTGCCACCATTTTGTCTTGACCTGTAGTGCATTAGTGTATATAGAGACATGGCTTCCTCCAGGTTGTTGTTGTTGTATCTTTCAGCTTTTCCCGGTTAGGGGTCGCCACAGTGGAACTCCAGTCTGCTAATGATTGGCAGCAGATTTTTACGTACCGAGTTGCCAGCCCTGATGTACAACCTTCAATGAAGGTTCGCCCATTCACGCATGTCTCCATGCAGAAGACACTTTTAGCTGAGAATCAAACAGGAAAATGTATTACTGTAAGGCGCAATGCTACAGCAGCACCACCACCGAATGTACAATAATGTACATTGCCGTGCCATGTTAGTTGAAGTACAGTATAATACAAGCAATTACTGCTGAAAAGATAGCATAGCAGTGCAATTATAATTATGGGTGTGTCACACTATTGAGTCCATCTCTGCAATGTATATATGCTCTTATCATATGTGCAGCAGTTTCTTCTAACCTGTCAAATATACACTGAGTGTCTGGCTGTGCAAAAAAAAATATCATGCATAACATTCTACATGAAAAATGTACACCATTGACACAGATTGTGAGTGAAAAAGGGCTAACCGGATCATTACGATTGTCTAGTTAATAAGTCATTAAATTAAAAAATATATATGCATAATCATATTCTGCCTTTCACAAATAGGCTTGAAGTAAATTATGGGCCAATAATGTTTTATAGAAGGGAAATAATGGGCTTGAAAGTCTTAATGAAGGAAAATTCTTATAAGAATGGGATGAAGCTCAAAGGCTAAGTCCATGAGGTTGCATGTATGAGGCCGTGGGTTCAATCCCTAGCATCTCCGTAGCAATTTATGGGGAGGGTTTGGCATAATGGCCAATGTCTTTACCTCACAAATACAAGGTACATAGTTTAATTCTGACCTCTGATCACTGGCTAAGCTTGTAATAGCCTAGTATTTATGTATGAACCTATGAAAAGAATAGCAAACATAAAAATGCAGTGAATGAGGATGAAATAGGAAAAATAAGTGTAATGCACTAATGATGGATACATAATAAGAACTACTGTAATAGAAAAAAGATGAGTAAGACACGGCCTTGACAAAAGTGGTAAGTAAAGAAAGATTTGGAAGGCTGTAAAGAAAAGAAAATATAAGTGACAGAATTCTTCCAATAAGGAAGTTGTAAGACACATGAATAGACATTAGAGAATATGTAAAGTGTATATAACTTATATATACATGATGCTGTGTTTACTTTGCTTTGAAACCACTTGACCTGCAGTAAAGTAAAACTTGTTTAGCTGTGTTACCTGGTAGAGGAGTGCTAAAAGAATTAATGGTCTGTTAACACTAATGCATAGCTCTCAGTGAAGCATGAACAATTAGCACACAGTAATTTGGTAAAGGGCCATGACTGCTGAATGACAACAAGCTGTGAGGGCGAGAAAGGTTAATGGTATCTACACAGTATGCTGGCTCTTTTGTCTGCTTGACTAAAGGTGTCACATGTGAAAATAACAGAGAAAGAGAGAGAGGCAGAGGAAGAATAAGTCATGTAAGTACTTAGAGTAAAAGCCAGAACAGTCAAGGTTTATAATTAAATGACTTGTTATTCCTCGTGCTGCCATAAAATGTACGAATGGATATACTATTAAGCTACAGTTTCTTGCTGAGCTGATATGGGCCATCATTTTTGCTATCATATAAAAAGATCATTGCAAAGCGTCATGGAAATTCCATATAAACTTAGCTGATGTAAGATCATGTTTATTAGGAGTCACTAAGATATTCTGTCACTTTGAATGACTCATTTAAGGCTGTCAATAAGAAGTGGCTACACAAAGAATAAGACTCTAAAAAACAGTTTATAAGGATATAGAGATAAAGCTTGTCAAACACTGTGTTTATCTTAATTAAAAATAGCATAATAGTTTCTTAAAGATAAATGCAAGAGTCAAAGAAAAGTGCTATTTCCACTTTCATTCTTTATGGTCTCTTCAGTAGGACATAATAAGTTGGTTAAGCAGAAACATCACAGCATCATTAAACTTGCTGCCAGATTTGAATGCAAAATTGTTATATCCCAAACACTCAAGCATGCTCTGAGTCTGAGGTTTAGTCTGAAAGGTGTTTACTGTAGTGTTCAACAGTGGCTGAGCAGTATTTTACATGTAGATGATGTCATCTACCCCACCTCCAAACAATTCTAATATAACTGCATTATGTTAAGACAGTGCTGTACTATCAGAAGTGTGAACTTCAGATACAACTGTTACTATCTCCTTTCATTGTTTTTGTCACATTCCAGATCATATGCAGATTTACCTAAAGAGTTTAGAGTTGCTGTTCAGTTTGTGTTGTCACAGTGTTCATTCTGAAAACTGATATCAGTATAAGAAAGTTCTTCATTTCAGCAGTACAAAAAATGTTTATTTTCATTTACTATACTATTTACTCAGGTGGCCATTGAGTGCCTTAAACAGCAAAGCCTCCAAACAGGCTTTGTTCTGGAAAGATAGGGGACCACAGCAGCCATTTTTCTGCACAAAGGCGGGGCATCAATGGACCCAGGTAATTGTAGATATACTGTAAGCATGGCTAGCCTCATCTGTAAGGCTATGGGCGTGATTTTTATGATCAATAAATAAGAACATAGGTAATCTACAAAAATCTTGTCCCAGCCCAGTTCTTTTTTTAGGGGTAGATCTTGCCTGCTTAACCCGGTTGCCTTCTTCAAAAAGGTTAAATAAGCTATTGATGAGGTGAAATCACTACACAATGCATATTTCTTGACTTCATAAATGTATTCAATGTCATGCTAGACTTGGTTATTGTTGATAAACTTTCCCAGCTAAATGATAATCCCTCCCTATGTAACTCAATGGATAGCAAACTGGCTCACAAATAGAACTAAGGAAATTAGGGTAGGTGGCCCTACCTCCACAAAAAGATCTGCCATTAGTGGTCTATTATATAGGGTTCATAGCTTGAGCCAATCCTTTTGAGATTTGCTTCTCAGAGGTCAAAGCTAATGTTAAAGATTTATTGCTGACCATATTTGCAGATGAATGTAAACTTTGTGCCATCATAAACTCTCCAAAATGCACCAGGCTCCTCCACGAGGACCATTCACAAACAAATATCTGGTGACATAAGCATTGACTAAAACTGAATAACAAAAAATGTATGGCAGTCTCCTTCAGCAAGCATGATGTCCCCATCACATCAAAAACTGATCCCTGAAAATTGATCCTGAAGTTAGGAACCTGGGAACCTATGTGGAGAAAAAACTGTTCTTCAGTCAACATATATCCACTATTGTAAGAAAGTACTTTTTTATTGTACAACTTATTAGTAAGAGTATGTCATTAGGTCCATGGATGTGATCATTCTACTATATTCAGCACTTAATAGGTTGATCATTGAGTATAATGCCCTCTTTGGTATGTACCTGTCCAAACACTCAGCGCAACATGAATGATGACAATGCTTTCTCAACAAAAAAATCAAAGGCCTAAATTATAAAAACTACTATGATGATCTCAAAGCCTTGCACCTCTTCTGGGTGTTAGGCATTCTACTGATGGGTGATGCCTGACTTGCTTACAGACATTCACCAGATGCTATGCTCTCAGATTTACTGCACTTCCACAAGTTCAATGGTGGCATGGACATCTGCCCAATATATTGCAATTTCTACTACAACATAAATATAACATGTGGAGGGATAAATATGTAGCCATATCACAAAGAATACTACTTCTTTGGAACTGGCTTCTTTCCCATATAAAACAAAGTACTTCCCTTTTTCTATTCATCCATAATCTGGATGAATGGATGGGTAATCACAAACTCACCACTCGTTTAACATCTTTGTCCCTTATGAATACAGGCAACATACAAATTTTATGACCAGCTTTGTGCTATTCATACATAATTTACAAGGATTAAAATTTCATGAGAATACAGAATTAGGCCTAGAAAGTACCTATGAACCCATAAATTAATTAAAATTCCATCTAAATTGCTGAAAAATTGGAATATATATAAGGTTACTATGGTTTTACTAGACACTGTGGTATAGTGCCACCTATTGACTTCTGTAAGATGTGTAAGCTACAGTTTTGGGACAATCTGAAAGGATTTTGTGTAGTGAATATGCATGTTGATGCATATGTGTGTGTGTCCATGCTGTCTTGTTTAATGGTAGTACTATGGATAGGGCTTTAATTAAGATTAAGGTTATGGTTAGGGGCAGAGTCAGGTTTAGGGTTACATTGGGGCGGGGCTGCTGAGTAAAGTGAAAAAAAAGTTGCTGATAATAAAAGTTTCACCCCACAGAAAAGAAAAGAAAACAAAACAAAACACAAGAAAGATGGGGGCTCATTTCTCAGTGAAGCATAAACATGTTGAATATACAAAGTGAGAGGAAAAAAGAGAGTCTGTTGCTGAATGAAATGAGAAAATGTGCTTATTCTAAATTGTTAAAATTTCTGACAGGAATAAATTAGTTCATTGCTTTGTGAGGCAGTACGGAGTTGTTAAAATAAGCCACGAGAATGTAAGAAGGAGGTCACTGCTATAAGGCACAAAAAAGAAAAATGATATGCAGACTTGGCAAGTGGGTTGAGAACTACCTGGACTGAAAATGAGATACAAATGAAATAATAAGCAAAAAAGTAGTGGGGGTGTCCTTATGGAGGTGAAGTAACACAAAAGCATAACTAGGGTTGGAGAATGAGGCAGATGCCACCTGTGCAAGATGGTTAGCAGTTTGATCACCAGTTGCCAATGAGGTTTAATGTGGATTATATATTAACTGTAGCAAACCATTCAATACAGTGTACACTTGTGCTTGTTGCACTTTATTTGATAAGTTTTAAAAAGCAGAAAACCACAGAATGAGTTGAATGGACCTAATGGTCCCAGGAGCTCTACTTTGGGGAATAGAGAACAAACCTTTCAATTTACTGAATTCTATTTTGCTTCCCAACATAAGAGTTGAGGAGCACAAGTGTGAGAGTATGGAGTTAACCATCCTATTAGGAGTGCTACATCACAGAATGAAAAAACAGACTGTTTCCCCTTCTTTCTGTTTTTGCTTCTCAGCTTAGGAGTTGAGGAGCACAATTTGAGGAGAATGGACCTCATGTCCTAGTTGTGCTAGATCAGGAAATGGAGACGGGACCTTTTTTGTTCTACTTGCAACTTAGAGGAGTCCAGGGGTGCCATTTCTCTAGACTAAGGAATGGTGTCAGGTGCTACATAACCAGGTTATGGCTTGGAAGCAACACTTTGCTGAGGTACAGTATGATTAACCATAGAAAGTAGTGATGTCCAGAGAAGTCAGTTGCAGGAAAATGGGAGAGCTTTGCAGTGGATCATCACTGATTAGTAGGACCAACTGAATAATTAGCAGTATTGTAAATATTTAAAATGAGACCTTAGTGGAAAGTAATGTCTGGCACTGGTTCTCAGTGAACTAGAAAATATTATACTGGGGGGCAACATACATAGTATTGTTAAAACACAACAACATGTAGAAAATGTGCTAGTTCTTCTTAGAAACAACATAACTAGTACAACAAAATGTTAACCAATAACAAGAGAAATAAATGTAAGACAGAGAGAGAGGGCACTGTCTTTAAGCAGAAAGAGCTCACAACCATGGTAGAACATATGATTTCTGAGCATGAAAATAAAATGGCAGACTGATTTACAAGGTTGCTGACTAACCTTGACCAGCAAAATATATGACAAAGCAGAACAAACAGATGACTGATTTATGCAACAGGTTCTCAGACATGTATGTGCGAGTGGGAGTAATGAAAGACCGAAGCACGCCTGTAAGTGCAAAGTTAAAACAGTGTAAGAACTTCTGTGTGTGGAAGATTTTCAGTCCATATATTTCTAGTTAATCACTGTATATTAATCAGATCAGACAATAGTAGTAGAAGTAGCGAACGTAAACTCGTCAAGTCAAAAATAATAATAGAAAATATATAATTCTACAGCATTACTAAGTATTCGAAAGTAATCCAAGCAAGGCAGGCAGTCTGTTTCCAGTTGAAAATCCTTTATTAAGTACACAGACAAGCGATCCAAGTAAAACAAAAATAGAGTAATAATTCCCTCACAAGCTTTCTAAATATATATATACTTTTTATCAGGCATGGGAGTGGTTTATTGTGCTGTAAAACAAAGTGTTATTGGTACACATGTTAAATTCACATCCCTTCCCCCATCAGTGAGACATTCGAGCTGGTCCTGCCCTACCTAGTAGCTGTCATAATAATATATAACCCTAATGTACTTTAATGGTACATCTTATTTAACCAAATTATTAAGTAGATTATTAAGTCTGTGATTTTATACAAGGCAATATACTACATGGCTGGAATATATCAACCTTAGTTCATTTTGCGATCAAAAATTATATATAAATATATACATATACATTTTGCATGTAAAAATCAGTTTCTATTTTCATAACCTATTGTTAACAAAGATCGCTTTCATCCTTTTAGATTTCTTCAGGTCTGTGTACAAGAATCCTAAAAACCTATATAATTGTATAATTAGTTAGTATTGTTATTACCGTCATTTTGAATAAAGTGGAAAAAAGAGAACCAGAAAAAAATAAAAATAAAAAAAAATATATGTATAATGATGGAAACAAAATATACACTTAAATTTCAAATGATTTAAAATGGTATTTAAAACCAATTTGTAGAAAAAAAAAATAAAATAAAATACAATTAGTCATGTAAACAATGTGGCAATTTTCTAAGTTCCAGTGCACTTTTAATTGAACAGTAGTAGTTTAGTCCAGGCTTTCTAAAAGAGTTCAGCTTTAATTGCCACATGAGTTCATGTTTCTCCAAAATATTCGGGATGACTCCTTCAAGATCACCCATGTCTATGCAATTCAGGATCTGGAACTTAAAACCTGTGTGTCTTTTATGAAGAGAAATGTGTTTGGCTAGTGCATTATTTTTACATCCAGAGCGGATTTCTGACAGATGACATGAAATCCTTCGCTTGAGTTTATTTACAGTCTTGCCCACATAGAATGCATCACATTCATTGCACTGTGCCCTGTAAGTTACTTTTTTAGTGTTACAGTCACCCCCTGCACTGGTTTTAATGATCTTCTTAAAATAAGGGCAATAGAAACTATCACCTTGCTGTATAAATATACAAAATGTACAATTAGTTTCACATCTTTTAGTGCTTTTCTCACATGGTCTAGGTTTAAATTCAACAAAACTTCTAATATTCCTGGTCTTCCTATAAACAAATGATGGGGTTCACCTAAGATGTTAATCAGAAAAGGGTTTCCTGTGACAATGTCCCAGTTTTCTTCAATAATATTTTTGATACTGTGATAATCCAAAGTGTATGTCAGGATGCAGCTATTTTTGCATTCGTTATTCCCTGTGGGATTACTTAACATTTTTCTACTGGGGAGGTTGAGTGAAGGTGTTTCAGTCCTTTTCAGTTCTATAAGGGGTTCCAGGATGTTTTTTAACATCTGACTTTCATAGCCTCTCACTAGAAAATCATTCTCTAAGTTGTTCAGGTTTCTCAAAAATGGTTCCATCTCTGTGGTAATTCGAGCTAATCTATAGCCTTGGGATTTCTCTGCATTATACTTGTTTTTTGTAGGATGTAGACTTTTACTGTGGAGTAATAAGTTAACCCTTGTTGGTATTCTGAATAGATCAGTGGTGATTCTGTTATTGTTGGTGTCCTTGGAAATCTGCATATCTAAGAAAGTGGTTGAAGTACAGCTATGGGAAGAGGTAAACTTCAGGAAGGGGGTTGTTTGATTGAGGTAAGTGATAAAATCTCCCAGCTGCAAGGTGTCACCTTCCCACACAATAAAGACATCATCAATAAAACGTAAATAGCATGTGATATGCTGCATGTAGTCTGTGTTGTTTAACACAAAGTCCTCCTCCCATTTGCCCAGGGCTATGTTAGCTATGCTGGGGACCATGGCAGCCCCCATTGCTATACCAGTTTTTTGTTTGTAGTGTTTGCCATTGAAAGTAAAGAAATTGAAGTCCAGTACAAGATTAATGAGCTTGCTTAACTTTTGCAGTTGTGCCTGTGTACCCTGATTATGTTTCTTAAAAGACTCCATAGCTGCTGTTATACAGTAATTGTGAGGGAGCACTGTGTACAAGGATTCCACATCAATAGTTACCAAAATACTGTCAGCTTCCACTGTAATGTTTTTTTATTTTCTTCAAAAAATCCATTGAATCTCTTATGTATGACTTATTCTTTTCTGCTAGAGGTTTCAGCAAGTAATCAAGGTAAATAGCTGTGGCTTCAGTAAGGGAACCTCCACTTGCTACCACCGGTCTATAAGGTGGGTCTTCTCTGTTCTTGTGTGGCTTTGGTATTCCAAAAAAAGTAAGGTAAATGTGGGCATTGGCTCCATAAATAATTATAAAGATTTTTAGTGATAAGTTTTTCTTCCCATAATGTGGTGAGATTAGTGTTCCATAAATCATATGCTCTTTTTATGTCATCCATGGCAAATAACTTATAAAATCTGTTATCCTCCAGCATGTTCTCTATCTTTTGGTTGTAGCTAGTTGTATCAGTCACAAGTATACCTCCTCCCTTGTCTGCCTTCATTACATGCCTGGATTTATCATTGCCTAGCTGAAGCAATGCTTTTCTTTCTCCCTCTGTTAAGTTATAAAGTTTTTTTTCTTTGGAGGTTTTTTAAGCAGTTTCCTGATATCCATCTCACATTTTACTTCGAAAGCAGCTAGTGTTTGATGTAGTGGTGGACAATAGCTGCTAGGCCTTTTTATAGTTTCATCAATAGGCTTATTTTCAGTGTCATTACTTTTGCCATGAAACTGTACCCTTAAGTTGAGCTTCCTCACAAACATTTTAAGGTCTATCAGTACTTGAGCAACCTCACTCCTGCAGCTTGGTACAAAAGTTAAGTCCTTTGGACAACACACTTTTTTCCTCTTCAGTCAGTGCTTTAACAGAGTGGTTCCAGATAAGTGGAGCACCTGTTATTGTGGCACCTGTTGTTGCTGTTATTGTACCTGTTATTGTGGCTGTTTCCTCTGTCTGAGCCTGGGACGGATAACACAATTAAAAAAAAAGTTACATAGTGTTGAAACTTAAAAGACAAATATTAATTTCAGTTCCAAAGCCAAACAAACACTGTTTATTAACAAATGTGAAAAAAAAAACTTGACAGGAACTACAAAAGATTAACATTTCCCTCAATGGCCAAAACATGGATGAGTAACTAAGAGCATAACTTTAAGAGATAAAAACACAGTGAAGAACTGTACACAGACTCAAACTCAAACTGAGATAGCCCAGTCTCTACAAAATAAAAAAAAAATAAATAAAAATATAAATGAGAGCAAGCATTTGATCTGGATCAGTGTGGAACTCAAAAAAAATGTCTTGAAAAAAATATAGAGGAGTAGTAACACTGACTTAAGCAAACTTCATTGACTCCTAATCAACACATCCCTGAAAAGGAAAAAAAGTGAACCTAGTCAACACTCTAAAACTGGAAAGCACAAAAAATGACCAGAACCCTGTTAATATGCTACATTAAGATAAGAGAAAATGAAGTGGAAAAAATGATGACTGTTATGTTGGAACATCTCTGTAATTAAAGTTGGAATGGAACGTCTCTGTAATTAAAGTTAAGTAGCTGAACCAATAGCCAAGACACAGTTTGCAGTACGAAGCAATAGCTTCAAATGGCCAGAATTATTGGAGACATGGTCAAACCTGCAGCCAATAAGTGGGAAAGTCTAGAAATCTGTATGCTGGTCATTAGGTTCAGTGTAGAAGAAATGAAAAGACTGACTGATATGTCTAATAAGAAAGGCCATAAATTGTAGCAATGAAAATAAAAAAAAAAATTTAGAGCACACCATCCTAAAATAAAAACTGTGATTGATAACTGTGTGTCTCCATCCACACAATATAAGATCAAGGTTATTTTTGAGTAAATCTCTAAGTACAGTATATAAGGAACACTTAGAGAAGCAGAAATGATGTAATGAGATATAGGAGCAACTTTCACTGACAGCTTCAGAAATTGAAATCAAGCACAACACAACATGAAAGGAAGCTGTAGAACACTTCAGTGAAACTGAAGCTCAGAAAAAGGAATATACTAAGCTAAAGATTGCCTCAGTACCAGGAGGAAAACAGAGTACCTTATAACAACAAACTGAACTGATAAGCCCAGGAGGGTAGTTCATACCACTGACAGCTGTACATAACAAAATACCTGCTCCCATTTGGGACATATTGACATATGTTTCCACAACCAGAAGACTAGCCTTGTAACAATGAATCTGTGGAACAACAGAGCTAGGATATGGTTGGCCAACGGTGCACATACCCATGGTTCTGATCTGAAGAGTTGTCATATAGTACACTATGTTATGTGGTATAGTACCCCCTAATAAGTTCTGTGGGTATGTTGAGCTACAGTTTTGTGACAGTCTTGAAGAGGATCCACTTCTGTCCTCAGTCGAGGTGGTCACAACCCCTTTTTATAGACAGGATAAAACAGATAGTCACACACACACACACACACACACACACACACATACACATATGCATGTGTATGTATACATATATGTGTATGTGTATATATATATATATATATATATATATATATATATATATATATATATATATATGTATAATGTGTGTGTGTGTGTGTGTGTGTGTGTGTGTGCGCATCTCTTCTTCTAAGCAAAAATGCTCTAAAAAGTAACCTTCAATACATCATCACTTCTAATGCTGGTCTACCTTATAAACTAACAACTTCATGTATTATAACAAGGACAGCTTATCTTTTTGTAATCATTGGTGTTAGTTTTCTTTTCGATTTATCATATGTCTTCTTGTTTGTTTTACCATTGTGTGTTGGATTGTGCCAGATGGTGGTAGACTTTCATTTTTTTCCATTTCCTTTCCACTACTGTGGTACAGCCATGGAGTTGGTATATATAACATAATTGGTTGTTTTAAGGAAGAGCCCCTTCCTCCATCCATCCCACAAGGGGGATGCAGGGAGAGCTTGTGTCTGTAAATAACATTTTTTTTTAATTTTTCTTTTTTTTGAGTTATGCTGGTTTTAGATGGTGTGTGTTAGATCACTTTTGTTTCAAATACGTTTGTTTACATGTTTATGTATTTAGATCAAATGGCATATCTAGATGCACACAGACACATACACACATATGTGAAAGAGAGTGAGTGAGAAATTTGGGTCTGTCTGACAGAGAAAGGAAGTATGTACTGTGGAGAGATACATATGCTGGCACCGATACACATGAGAGAGAGTATTGCAAATGCTGTCAATCTGTTACATAGAGGAAGTATTGAAAGGACACACAGTCTGTGGTCTGTATAGAATAAAAACAAGTATTATACACTTTGTTTCAGACTATTGACCAGAAATGACTACAATCACAATCTAAAATAAAAAATAGTAATATCTCTGTACTTATGAATTTTTATATATATATATATATATATATATATATATATATATATATATATATATATATATATATATATATTGCTCCAGTACATCTTTTTACTGCAGAGCATTTTTTCTGATAGCTTAGATCAGAGCTATAGCTGTATTGTTGCTCAATCCTTGTGATCCTACCTTTTTTAAAAGGATTCCCTGCTTTTGTTTTACATAATGTTTCTTTTGTTGGACCTTAGATGGAAAATAAGCCCTTTTAAACAGTTCAGTGTTTGTAGGCTTATTATAACTATAAAGATTGCAGCTGAAGTTTTATATAGACTGGCACAAATACTTTGCTGCTGACTGTAAAATATGTACCAAAGTCCGAAATAAGAAGATTATGGAAGATGTAAACACTATTATTTGGAAGCTAATGGAAGGATGTGCTACTAATATGACAGCAGCATACATGCTTATCATCACATCACGAGAATCATATTTTAACTTAATCAGCGATTTACTGTATACAGCATTAGTTACAGTCCCAAATGGGTGATTTTTGTTTTAAGGATTGGACAACATGGTAAACCACCCAGGAGGTGAGGAGGAGACCTCTTGCATGTGGCCTGTCTAGGCAATCAATAAGGAAATGAAGTAGATGACAGCTTGGTATAATCAATGAACATATCTCTCAGGAATGAAACAATATCAATAACTTGAAGGACCACACTGTGACTAACAAAACTAAAATTGTAAAACACATACTGAAAAACTTCTATTATAGAGTCAACAGTCTCTTTACATGCACTCCAGTTAATTGATACCTGCAGTCATTACTCTTAAGTTGCTTAACTATAGTGGGGAAAAGTTATTGCTGGATAATTTGAAAGCGAAAAAAAGACTTTAACATTTATACAAGCCCTGTAAGGCTGTAAGTATCAGGTCTTGCAACTGCAACAATGAAAAGTCAGAGACCATTTGTAAATATGCACCACCTAGCTATTATCAAGATAGCACATCTCAAGGCTAGGAGTCTAAATAAAACATACCATGCCTAGAGACCTTCTTGACTCTGAAGCATGTGGATCTTAATTTTGTCAGTGAAACCTGTTTCCAAAATAGGGACATCACTCCTTCTTTACATGGTTTCTTGGCATTTAGGCCTGCAAGTGAAGATAGCAGTGAAGTTAGTAGTCGCACGTCTGTCTTTATCTGAACCACCATAATCCATAGACTAATAGACAAGTGCAATGACCTTGACCTCCTTATATCCAAACATTAATAAACAAGACCTCATACTATGCATTATATACTGGCCAGCTCCAGGGCACCATCCTTCATACACACTAATCAAAAGCATATCATAATAAACTAGACTGTCTCTGTCTACATTAACCAAACTCCATCTTTTCATTGGACTTCAGCTAACCCTCCATTAGGTAGTACAACTAACCCTCCATTAGGTAGTACATCTCTGCAAGTAAATATGCATAACATTTTTTATAACTTTATCAGTGAAAATTCTCACTGTCAGGTAGCAGTCTTCTCTACAATGAGATGCATTTTCTGTCAATAGAAAAGCCTTGTACCTCATCCACATATTTAAGAAGGGCATAGTTCCTCTAGGTCAAAAAAGTAGACATTCCCCTCTACTCACCATTCCGGCCTACAGTGCAATACAATATGCCCTTTGACATGTTTATATCTGAACACATAAGCCATCTCTGAATACCCCAGGAGTTCTACAATAAAGTATCTTAGTTATGAGGTACTTAAGATACCCATTAACATCTAAAAGTCTTATCTCTTTTATATATCCCCTGCAGACTTCCACAGGGTGATTTGTGCTTGGTATACAAAGTCCTGCTTACACTTCTAGCTCTCCTACTTGTTTAAGAATTAAATCTGACTCCTAGAGTGACCCTGTGGGAAACACCAGCTGAGTTTACATGCAATGGGGGAAACAGAAGTAGGTTGCTATGCCTTTTCTCCATATCACAAATGTGCACACTCACGCTTATGGGCAATTAAGACATATCTGTAAAACTGGCATTAGGATGAGCACCACATCAATGAACCTAAATCTGTATTCTAACATGAATAAGGGTTAAGAGTTGTTGAGCTGAGAAATCTCTGCCCAAAAGTTTCCCACCTCTGGAAAAAAAAATCCCACGTTGTGTAAAGCAAAGCACCTTTTTCACTGATTTCAAATCAAATTTAGATGAAAGGATGGGAAAACACAAATTTATCTCTGACCTAACCCAGCCCATCCCTTATACACGAGGAATAACTAGTTGAGTGCATCAGTGGGACTGCAGTCAATAGGCTTAGAAAGGCCTAACTAATATTTCACTTAGTACAATACTTAAATCTATGAAACTATAAACCATCTTTTTTCTGTATCCTACTACATTTCTCACCAAACAACAATGAGAATAAACCCCTGACTCTGAAGATACAACTCTGATGTTCATTTAACAGAAAACCTTGTCTTCTGTGTGGGTACTAAAGCATCCACCAGTCTGTCACCTATAAATTTAAGTAGGAATCAGAATGCCATAATAAAGTAATAGCTAGGCTTGGGAAATCTGTTGCTGTCATGCACCAACCAAAGAAGAATCCATTGGCCTGCTGACCTGGAGTTGACAGTGTGGCACATCAGTTTGACAGGTAGCCCCAGCAGCTTGTACAAACAATAGTCATCCAAATCTCCCTCTCTTTCAACTGCCTGCTAATAAATAGTATAGCTAGATAGTTGTGAACAAAAAGAGCAAAATGAACACAAATACAGTTATAGTCTAAATTCATCTGAACAGTGAAATTCAAGAGCCTCCTCAGTCACACCAACAAGTATTAAGAAACTGCATACAAACTTTTTTTTTTTGGTTTTGCTAAATCCCAGTAGAAACCATTAAAATGGATTATTTAGTTATCTATGCTACATTGAACAATAAGTGTGAATGGTCTTTTTGACACATTCAGCATTACAACAGGACATATCCTGCTGGCATTCAACCCTAATTAGTCCATTCACACCTACAACAGAGATGATGCTCTTTGTTGCTTCATGCTTGCAGAAATACTTGTGAGGCCTACCTTATCTCATTTAAGCCTATGGTATTTGAAGACAGACCAAACTCAGTGCTTTTGTATCAGAGTAAATTAATCACAATATTGAATCTTTGTGTTTATAGCATGTCATTGAAAGCCAAAAACACCGAACACCATTTAATCGAACCTAAATAATCTAAAGCACACAATATTGAACATTCAGAACAGCAAATTTTTTCCCGGGGAAAAATTTGCTATTCCAAAACACATTCACACAACACAGACACACCAAAAAAACAGCAATCCACACACTTACACTTAAAATCATACATCTAACCCTACATTAAACTATGCAAACACTACTATCTATCCACTTACCTTAACCCAACCCCAACCCTAAGGTCTGTCACTATCACACACTCACTTTACTCGCACCCTAACCCTAACTCACTTAACCCACCCCTAACCCTAAACTCTGTCACTAACATACACTCATCTCACCAGTGCACTAACCCTAACTCACGAAATCCATGCTCTAAAACCTAATGTCCACACAATCACACACTTACCTGAACCCCCTTAACTTTCCACCTCAGTGCTAAATATAGCGAAGCCACAGAAATAGACAACCAAATTCTTTCCCTAGGATCTGCAGCTTCATTATTTTTAGCATTCACTGCATAGGGTTCGACATTGTGGCATTCAACGTTATCGGCTTTCGATAACGTGATATGAACTCGAATATTTGGTATTTTGTGCTGTGATTAAGCTATATAAATGTGAAAAAATTATTTATCTCAACAAATAAGGCAAAAAAGCTGCTTTATTTGCTCAAGTAAAAAGATTTTTTTTCTCTCTCATTTAAATTTTCTTTGGCTCTAACCTCAAAACACTTGCTCTCTAGACTACCAGCTGTTAGGAGTGTCATACCTCATTAACTGACTGCCATCAAGTCATGATTTAAGATGCTAATAGGCCTCCTAGAGTTTGTGGCTACCTACTTAACCAAGTATCTCCTAAACAAGATATCCGTTCCCATGATTATACATTGAGCTGGTTCCTTGAGTTTGTGAAGACACATTTTTAAATCATAGTTATTTTCTGGCAGACTATAGCATTAACCAAAAGTCATTTCTATGATTACAGCACTTCAAAATATCAGCTATTGCTATGATATTTTCAGTGTTTATTCAAGTATAGCTATCAGTTTTTTTAGAAAAAGATATCTGACTATAGATGCTAGGCTTTCAAACTCATTCTTGGGAACTGTGTGAATATGTATACTTTTCCTTATTTTTTACCTTGAGTTAGTGACAATCCTTTAATTGGATGGACAACAAATAGCTTGAAGTAAGCTACTGCAGAGAATATGGCCTTCTATTCATGCCATTGGGTGAGTATGCCAGCACTCTTGTTAAAGAAGCCTTGTAATATAAATGTTTGGCTATAAACATGAATGCTGAATAGCCGACTACTCTCTTAGAAAATGGCACTGCCACAACATGCCTGTTGATTTACGTTACGAAAAAAAGGTTATCACATTTGATAAAAAGTTAGTCACTCTGGGTCAGAAACTTTCTGGAAGAAGAAAACCAGGCTGTGAATGCAGATAAATTCAGAAATATTACATGTAGCTCAGCAAACACATATATTTATCCACTAGATTATTTATACTTTATGATTAAATATTAAATGAAACAAACACTGGTTTCAAAAGCTTCATCATATTAATTATGAAGAAACATAACTTTATTCAATAAAATATAACAGAGAAACACAATTTCCTTCAGTGGAATAACACAAAAATGCTTGAGGGAGATGGTACGTATATAACATAAGAGTTACACTTGATAGATTCCATCTTTTCCTTTGATATATAAGGTTCCTAAATGCTGATAGTCAAATATTGCAGCTATCATGTTTAGCATGAACCATAATATTAATGCCCCTATAGCAAGCTGATCCTGCAAATATGCCTTTTCACATTACAGTACATGACCGTTTTTATTATGACATCCTAGATGAGGCATTCATATTTATCTGAAACCTACATAATCACTAGAAAAAGAAAACAGCACTGAAAACATTTTTCTCATTTTCACAACATAGTCAAACTGACAAAAAGAAAGAATGTAAACTACTATGGTGTTATACTGTGCAAAAAATGCAGCCAGAAACAATCAAGAAAGACAGTCTGTGGAGTCCAGGAACATTTGCCTCATTGTCATAAGCAATTTTGCTTGACAAACGGACACTCACAGAGTGTGTGTTATTCAGGGATTCACTGAGCATGAGTGGTGGAGACCAAGCAGCAGAGATGCGCATGGTACATGTTCATGCTATCAGCCATATAATGAGATTGTAATGAGAAACATTATTAAAATGAGGAGTCCTGTGTATGCAAATGAGACAAAGCAAGATACTGGAGTGATTCAAAAATGCATAAGCCCTGTGATGTGGTGCATGCCTGCTAGTAAAAATGACCATAGCAAAATCCTTGCGTACATGCAAGAGAGCCATGGAAATATACTAGGGGATGCAGCAGCATTAGTTATCATGTATATACAACAGGCCATATTTTGCCATTAGTGGCTAGGTGTTGCATGTCATCACCTTGGAGACATCATGTCATCCATATGCATTTAACATTTCTTGACCTTCATGAAACTGGCATTACAGACCATTTTTGTATGGAAAGAAACAATATACAAGAGGCAGTATATGTGTTGGCCCTACCTGGAAGTCTGTGAGAGTTGTGGATTACCCATCCCAGTGGATACCAAGGTATGTGTAACTTTACATATACCAACTACAAGGATCTTTCAGTGACCAAGAGGGGACAGAGTCAGTGTATCTCAGGCACTTGCCACAAGAAGACTCCATTGATGTTTTGATGCCATATTTCAGCATGTGGGGGAGCATATTTTATTTTATATATCACAGAGAAGAGTGCCATTTCCTTGAGGCGCTTGGGGTCATATACTGCACTCACACTGAAGTAAGTGACCACCTGGTGACTTGGAAAGAAGGAATGCAAACTGTAAAGGGTATCACTCCACTAACAGCTAATTGGTCTTTAATGATACAATATCCTCTACCATGTGTCTGTAGGCCACCAATGAAGTTACCAAGACTACAACATATGGCACAACTGTGACTTATTCCAGTATTTTTTGAGGGGAAACTTCCACAGACCATCTTACTAGCACTGGTGATTATGCAGTGGATCCCTGGCTGATGACATCCATCCAAAGTACACAAATGTGACAGACATTGCATAAAACTATGCCCTAGCCCAAATTCAGGTCAGTGTAGAGCATGCATTTAAAGACACTCTTTCACTGCCTGGATGCATATGGTGGTGTTTTACAGTATGACCCTGGCATATCCTCAAAGACTATTTTCAGTGGGTGTGACCTTACACAGTATGATTATTAGGAGACAGCCACCACAGGATGAACATGTTACAGCAGAATAGGCAGCAGATTCTACCCTGATGAGGAGTCAGGTAGGATAAAACAGCAGGGTAGGAACATGCTAGGGCGAGATGGGAATAGTACACTGTGACACTGGCAAAGAGGCAGCAGCTGGCTCGCAGCTTCAGACCACAGTAAAACATATACATAGCTGTAAAAGTGATACATGCAAACCCAAAACTAGACTGAGTTTACTCATGCATAGGCTGGCCACACTGTGCAGCAGACAAAGGCAATCTGAGTAACAATGCAAAAAAGATAGGGTAGAGGTCTCATCATATGTACAGGTCGGGGGAGAAAGAACAACTGTGCAATGTCTGCCACATGGAAATGCAAGAGTGATGTAGAAAATAAAAATACATGCCAGTACATTCATGTTTGAGGAAGGGCAGGGGGGTTACTGCAACAGGTTTTTGGGTGGGACACTGCCAGTGGTTATCTGAGTCTGTAGCAGGCAGCAGGGGCTTTATGGGGTGTGTTTGCATTCAGGGAGTCAGGCTCAGTACTATTTGCAGAACTGGAGCATAATGTAAATAGAGTTTTGGGGTATGCATGGAAGGTGAGCAGCATCCTGTATATGCATTTCATGGATAGTGTCACAGCCCTAGGTATATGTAGGGCTGTGCATGACAGCAACTAGTGTCTTTTAGCAGGTATGCCATCAACATGACTTCCATACCTCTCACCTGGCTGCAGGCACTAACATCTGTTGAGGCAGTGATGGATTGGCTGCATGACCCATGACTCACATGGGGTGTGCAAGCCTATGAGAACCTGCCTTATAACTGTATTCATTTATGTCTGTGAAAGGTGTCACATATATGGGAAGTGAATACCAGTGGTCATCCCAAAGACCCTGTATTACCTGTATCATCTTTCTAAAGCTGAGGTGGTAGTAGCTTGTGTTCTTTACAATGACCTTGCAAATGTCATTCCACTGTCATTTAAGTGATAGTAGAGGACTAGAAAGTGACTCACCTTGTTAACTTTCATAATACAAGTTGGTAATACATATATTAGTAATGGTAGTGGATGTTTGTACTGGCTGAGCTAGTTTATCAGGTCTCCTTTAACATCTGCTCATCTTATTACCTTTTGAGTGTGCCTCCTGTTCAGCTTCTTAACAACTGTGCAAACTCCTGTATGATTTACTAAATAACAGTTACCTTTCAAAACATTACCAGGCACTGACAATTTCCCCACAACAACTATTTCTACACAGTTGCACTTGCACTATTTTACATCTGAAGACTAACAGTGCAAGGTAAAATGGTACAGATAGCA
The DNA here is from genome assembly GCF_019279795.1 of Protopterus annectens. Classification (NCBI taxonomy): domain Eukaryota; kingdom Metazoa; phylum Chordata; order Ceratodontiformes; family Protopteridae; genus Protopterus; species Protopterus annectens. Next base: position 1,952,966,242 of record NC_056728.1, read on the forward strand.
TGACACAGTAGAAATGTAATGTCAAACAGTCTTAAATCATCTCCAACAGGGTGTACCACAGTTCCTTAAATATTGCTCTGTGGTGTATTGTATAGCACAGTGATGCTCAGTCCAGCTGCTGGGGTTTATATCACACTGATCAGGGCCTGTTGGAACGATGAGTATGGAAATGATCCTTATCTCTTAAATTTTTTCTGAATCTCCCTCTTTATTCATGGAGGCCAGGATCACAGCTTTGTTTACATCTCTACACAGCCTCATGCACACACCTGAGCACCTGCAGGGCATACTATGCATATGTTGAAAGACTACTTCAAAGAGAAAGTCTGTGCACTTCCCCGGTCTACCTACTGCAAACTGAGTTGCTATACTGCATGATTTATGGGCAATGTTGTATCCCAGAGGTATTTCTGCTTTTTTTTCACACCTGCCATTCCAAAGTTCTACTACAGTGGAATGGTACAGCCCTTGGCATAACCTGTCAGAGGCCACACTACCGTGCTGATCTATGCTGTGTATCAATTCTCAAATGTGATAATGGGGGTGTGGCTGCTATATGCCAGACTTACTTCTCTGCCATGAGCCAGTGCTGTACAGTGACTACAGAAGGCACTCTAACTTGCAGGAATCTCTAGTGTTTTACTGAGGAAGGTGACATTTTCCTGTATTTGCTCCATCATGCCCACTGAGAGCGCTCACTGGGGGAGACTAACAAGGGTCGAAAACATAAGATGGATGGTAGGCACTGTCTTTCCAGGGTGGTTAGTAATGCAAATGGCATTTCTTGAATTGTTGTGCAGTACCAGCACCGCTACAGTGACCACTGAGTTAATATATATAATTATCGGGGGCTGTGGGGGACACTTCTTAAGTATGGGGCTGCACCCCCTACACCCTGATAATTATATACACTAACTCAGAGGTCACACTATAGTGGGGAAAGGGCAAGTTTAATTATAGCTAACTTACCAGTAAGTAAGTGCTCCATTCAGCTTCCTTGATGTTGGCCAACTATCATCATTCAATGTATAGTTTTTAAATGATTTGGCCTTTTGATTAAGTTCTGGTTTGATGGTTAGTGTTCAACGAACAACCCCTCAGTGAATGTACTGCTCAACAAATAACTATAGACCTAGTGGACCACCAGCCCCTCATGACACACCACCAGCATCACCTACAGGCCACTCTGCCAGAATCATCTCCCCAGCACATATGTCACCAGAAGCTGAAAGGCTGTTGAGTCCTGCTTTGTATGTGGGAAATGTTGTTCCCACCAGTGACAGTGGCAGTAGTAACAGGAATGACCAGTACATTGCACAGAGGAAGCTGATAAGAGTTGGTGGGGAAATGGCCAATTATCACCTAATACCCATATCAGCTAACTTGAGAGCTACCTCCCAAGACTCCTTGAGCTTCATCCATGCTACCGATGGCTGCTTTACCTGAGGCAGAACCCAGTGGTGAGTGCACCCAGGGTGGTATATAGGCTCCTACTGGGACACAAAGAGGCAGGGAAGTAAACTGAATAACCCTACCCTATCGCTTTGCCATGGCGTTCCCTTCAGTTTTGTGTCAGTCCTCTTCCTTGTTTGTAATCCAGGCCCCTCATTACCATTGTCATTCCTCTGTTTGTCAGGTATTTCCTAATCTACTATTCCCCCTCTCCCTCAGTGTGCCATCTGCTTCCTATCAGCCTGGTTTGCCTTCTACGCGTGTTTGTGCACACCATGCTAACTACACTAACCCTCTTTCTTTCCTTTCATCACCATACCTTCCTCACCTACTCTTTTTGTCATATGTCTCAGAAGGACGTAATTATTTCTGATGAGCAGGAGATTAAATCACATTTTTGCTATTCCCTAGTACTGATTGCATGTTATTTCACAGACTTTACTCCATCCAGTTTTCTTGTATGTGATGCTTATATTTTCAAAGGTGTCCTTGATATTGTTAATTTGCCAACATAATTATTATTTATGGCTTCCTCCCTAACTGTAGTGGCAATAAGTTTAGAGGTATGCATATCTGGTATGTATAAAATGAGCAACTGCCGTGGGAAAAAAAATAGTTAACCCCATCTTTCTCTACCCTATCTTCTTCATTTCTTAGTAGTTTCCCAGATGTGCTTCCCCCGCTTGCTTTCTTTTGACCCATCCTGTCTTATACTCCCAATTTCCATCCTTTAATCTGGTCTAAAATAGATTTATATACTGCTGTGTACCTTTAAATGCTGATAAGCTTTTACTCTCTGGCTTGCTGGTTCTGTATGCATGTTAAAGCACTGAGCTATATCAATATGCATATATACCATGATACACAAACATGACTGTCACCACTAGGGATCCCATTCCCTCACCATAGAACCTGGTCCAGTGAAGAACGAGATAGTTAATGAGCTGTTGTTTACCTACAGCTTTCTCACCTCATTAATCGTTAATTACCTTATAGCCACAATGTGCATTTCTAAACTGCAGGAAGTGTTCAAAGTAGAACAATAACATCTCTGCAAACAATAAGGGAACGTTAATCATAAGCTGTAACTATTTATCCTATTAAGGTATGAGGGTTCTGAAGGTGAAACAGGGCTTCAGAGTAACTCCTCCTTTGTATGTATATGATGAGCCAAGATAGATGGTTGCTAGCCTAAAGCTGCATACTTCCTGAGTGATAAAAACAAAGTCAAATAACAGTAAAATAATATGCATCTAAAGCTATAAATCATGATCTCCCTTACCCTGTCTCTCTCTATATATATATAAAACAGCCCTGAATAGTTCTTTATTAAATCCCTGAAATATCAGTCCACAAATTTTGAATATAGCAGCACCCCCCCCCCCCCCCCCCACACACACACACACACACAGGCACACAAAATACAAACTGCAGAGATGGCTTACTCTGTTTAATCAATCAACAGTAAAGCTTTGATCCAGTTGTTTAACTTGTCTGAAATCTACCAGATTGAACTTCCGTAGTCTCACATTTCTATGTTAAAGTTTAAAAAGGAACTAGTTGATAGTTTTAACATTGCCAAAAATATGTAAATGGATCATTTTTTCATACATTTCTACTTCTCCATTGCTATAAAGTGCATTGCAAAATACAGCGTTATAACTAGGGTCAGGCAATAGAGATGGCTGCCCCAGACAAACAGTGTAGGTTCATAGGTTTATAGGTTCATAGGTTCATAGGTAGGTACTGGGCTGTCTGCCGGAGGGCATTTATAAGCCTAGCCAGAGTGTGCCAGCTTTCGCCATTCCATTGATTAATTAACTGATCCTCTGTCAAGAAGAGCCAATAAAGTGATCCCAGGAGTGTATTTTCTGTTACCCATCCACTCGTCAAGTTTCTCTTGAAGAGTGTTAGTGAGGGGCTCTGCCTAATGTAGTCAGGAATTTTGTTACAAAGCATGGGGAGTCTCTGTGACAGGAATCTATCCCTTTAGCATGTTCTATTTATTGTTGTGGCGAAGTTTAGCTCAATAGAGCGAGTGGCTCTCAGTGACTTGGATTTCTTTAGGTGGAGCATGTCCATCAATTTTGAGTTGGACATGGCTTTGAAGCCAGGCAGAGATCATCTCTGGGCAAGCGATATGCCACTGAGTACAGCTGGAGTTTTTCCAGTCGAGCTGCATAGGACATATGTTTGAGGCCAGTAATCCTCTTGGTGAGGTACTTTTGTGGTCTTTCCAGCTGTTGGAAGTGTCTTGTGAGATGCATCCCAAATGGGGCATCGTACTCTATGATGGGTCTGATGAATGATGAGTAGAGGGGCACTATAACCTCTTTATTTCTAGATGCGAACCCTTTAGTAATTAGATGGGCTACATAGAAGGATTTCCGAACTACTTTGGCAATATGATTGCTAAAGGAGAGATTACTATCTACCTGGATCCCCAGATCTCTTATTACCTCTTCTGTATTAAGGGGACTGCCACCTATGTGGTAATTCATGGGTGTTTTGTTTTTCCCAAACAGGATGACTATGCATTTTTTGGCATTTAGCCTGAGACCATGACTTTGACATCAGGTGTCCATCTCAGTAAGGCCCTTTTGGAGAATGTCCATGTCAGCCAGAGAGTCAGTTATGGCTCCCAGTTTGCAGTCATCAGCGAACTTGGTTAGCCATAGTCCTCCTGTGTTTGCCTGTACTTCTAAAAAGTATATGCCGAACAGTAGGGGTCCCAAGACTGAGCCTTGTGGGACACCACTTGTGACTGGTTTAGAGTCGGACCTGAAGCCTGCTATTCTTACCATGTGAGTTCTGTCTGTAAGCCAGTTGGCAACCCATCTTGTGGCATAGGAGTTTATGTTCAGGCTGGTGAGTTTTTCTATAATTCCTGAGTGGGGAATGGTGTCAAAAGCCTTGGTGAAGTCAAGGTAGGCTGTGTGAACCACCTTCCCCTCATCTATGGCCTTGGTGACTGTCTTGAGGAAGTCAACCAGGTTAAGTAGGCAAGATCTGTCCTTAACAAAGTCAAACTGGGTTAAGTCAAGTGTTTGGAGGTTCTCAATGTCTTTGTTAATGAGTTCCATGATGATGCGCTACATAGCCTTGCAGACCAGGCTAGTCAGGCTTATGAGGCAATAGTTACCAGGGTCAGCTGTGGCCCATCCTTTGTGGAGAGGAATAACCATTGCCGTGTGCCATTCTATGGGCATGTAGCCTGTGGACAGGCTGAGGTTGAACAGTGTGTTTAGGTGGGGGATTAGTTCATTCTGTAGTTCATGCAAGACGCAGCTTGTGACACCATCTGCCCCATTGACGCTGTACTTTTGGCTTTTGAAAGGGCTGTTTTCACCTGTGCGTCTATGATTTCCAGGACACTAAACCTTTCCGGTATTTTTGTGGGACCATTTGGGGGTGAGAGGGGGGTGAAGTTTGCACTGAATCTGTCTGCCAGGATGTTGGCAATATCAGTAGGTTCAGTATATTTTGTTCTATTTTGCACTAGCTCAGACCATATCTGTGATTTGCCACTTAGATTCTTGACATAGCTAAAGAAGGCTTTGTGGTTATCTTTCGAACACTTGGCTATTTTTCTTTTGAAGTTAGCCTTGGATAATTTTATGAGGGACTTTAGTTTCTTACTGATGCTGATCAGGGATGTCTTTCCTTCTTGGGATTTGCTTTTTTTCTGAACTAGTTTCCTCCTTCCATTGTATAGCCTGTTTATAGCAGGGGTCCACCAGACTGGTTTCCTTTTCTTAGGGGAGTGACTCTTGGTTTTGCTAGGGATGGCATGATCCATGCATCCTTGTAGGTGCTCAGAGAGTGCATTTGTAAAGGTTCCTGCATCTTGGACACTGTTATCCTTTAGCATGGGGGCTGTGAAACTTACCACCTCTGTCTTAAGTAAGGTGAAGTTTGCTATAGAAAAGTTTTTCACTGTGGTTTCCTTGGTTGGAGGTGGTGGTGTGGTGTGGACATCCAGCGTGATTAGTTTATGGTCTGATCTAACAAGTGACGGGTTGACCTCCAGTGCGGAACACCTGTCGCCCATGTTTTTGATGACCAGGTCCAATATGTTTTCACCTCTGGTAGGGGAGTTTACCAGCTGATCCAGGGCATTTGAGTTGATAAATTCCGGGAAGCACTGGACCTGGGAGTTTGTACTTGAGTAGTTTTCCTAGTTAATGGTAGGGTAATTGAAATTGCCCAATATCAGGGTGTTCGGTTGGACCTTCATGTTTTCCAGTGTCTCCAGAAAGGGGGAGTGGTTGTCCTGGGTCATGGAGGGTGATTTGTAGCAGGCTACAATTTGCAGATTTGCCCAATGTTAGTTGCACATGGATGATCTCAGAGTTATCATGCTGTGCCACTAACCTGGAGGTGTAGGTATCCTTGATGAATATGGATACACCCCCTCCTTTTGTGTTTCGGTCCATGTTCTGTGGCCGAAATGTGTGGTATGAGTTGTAGCCCAGTAGTGCTGGGGTGCTCTGTGGAGCCTTGAACCAAGTTTCAGTTACTGCACAGATATCGATGTTCTCCATATTGAAGAGTGCTTCAAACATGTGCATTTTGAGATTTAAACTCCTGGCGTTGAGTAGCATAACCCTCATTTTTTTTATTTGTGCTGTTTATGGTGGTGTGTTTGACATTTGAGCCTTGCCTAAAAAAGGCACTATGGGGGCAGCAAGAGCCTTGGTCAGTATTCAAATGCCTAGGGGTGACAGGTGCAAGCCATCTCTTGCGAAGCAACGAGGCTTGTCAAGTATGTTGTCCCAGGCTGACAGACACTGGATCCCCTTTGAATGATACCAGAAGCTTAGCCAATTGTTGAAATTGATCATTGTTTCTTTATACTGCGGTATCATTCTTGGTGACGGCAGGATGCTACTCAGGGTCAGGGTCATAGCCACCTGGGCAAAATGATCAGAGAGCTCTTCCATGTCTCTTTTCATGTAGTCCAAGGAGGTGCATCTCAGGTCATTCACACCAACATGAACAATGACAGAGTCATATTTGTACTTGTTCTGAAGTGACCTGAGTGATTGTGTTATGTGGCAGATTATGGCTTCCGACAGGTAGCTAACAGTAACCTTCTCCTTGTCCAGCCTAGTGTGTGGGATGTCAGTGTGCCTGACTATAGAGTCTCCTATTACTAGTGTGTTAGGTAAGTTATTTCACCTTAAGAGCTGTAATTTTGCAGCACATTGATTTTGTGTTTTATGTGTTGTCTGGTTTGTGACAGGAGGTGCAGGTTTTTTGGGTGTCTGCTTTGGAGGTCTCTGATGCTTTTGCAGGTTTTTATTTAGAGCCTCTGAGTATGATTTTGTGTATTTATGTGTATTTTGTGCCAGTGCTGGTTTAGTGTGGCTATGTGAGGCTGAAGGTGTGGTGCAAGTGTTAACCTTCTCCTCATGACTGCCTGTTCCAGTCTTGGGTGGAGAGAGCTTAGCCTCCAATTTAGCTATATAATTGCATCTTTCGCATATGTTAATGTTTTGTGGTAGGAGGAGAGGGTTGTCTGTGTACATGAGACAGTTGTAACATTGCCTCAGAATACCCAGTTTCACCAGCTGGACTGAAGAGTATACCTGAAATTGCCCTTTGGTCATGCCTGAATAGTAGGGTGAGCTGCTTAGGCCCTTGGTTGGTGAGGGGTGAATAATGAGCCTTGCCCTGCTGGGCAATCAAGTGTCGGGGTATATTAGTGCTTGCTATTAGGTCTGAGCAAGCACTGGACTATAGGATGCTTTATAAGTGCTTAGGTTGAGATTAGACTACTTTCAAGGGAAAAACTGAAGAGGAGACTTGGTGCAGCCGGGAATAATTTAGCCCTAGCTAACTGGCACTGCCCGGATGTGCAAAACTGTGCAAACACAGTTTTTACAGCAGAGAAATGAAAGAGATAGAAATTAGCCCAAAATGGTCTATAAACTACTAACTTCTGGGCTGGAACCACTCCTCCAGGGACAGATGGCTGTTCAAAGCTCCCTCTCTCAAAGGTGAACAAAGAAACCTCCTTCTATCCAAGTAAGGTATGGGCAACTCAGAAACATGTAACATAGCCCTGAATTCAGCACTAGCCTGAAAATTGGACTATACTAGCTTAGAAAGGTGGGAAACACGGACATTTTTTTTAAGATAAGGCAAAAACAGTAAAAAATACACTTAAAACAGCTTTAAATGACTACAAACAGTACAAAATACACTTAAAACAGCTTTAAATGACTACAAACAGTACAAAATACACTTAAAACAGCTTTAGATGACTACAAGCAATCAGAAAAGGCTTTTAAACAAATTACCCAATTAACCAGTAAAGAAATCTCAAAACTGAGCCCTGTTCCTGTAGTCTTCAATCAGACAAGTTCTAACAGCACACTCTGCCACTGAGGTGCAGGGGAATCTTCTCCAAAATGAAGGCCTGGATTAGTGATCAAGTTATACAAACAAAGCTAGATTCAGCAGGCCTGAATCTAGTTTATGTGACAGCAAACAAGGCACACCAATTTCAGTAAGAAACAGTTCAAATATGGAGACATAACCAGAAATTCCCAGCTCAGAAGGGCAGAGTCCAGCCTCTCCTCCCACAAGAGTGCAGATCACAAACCTTTTTAATGTTAAATTACTGGCCTGAAGCCCAAGTACTTAAACCAGAACTAATACACTTTTAGAATAACAGACACTGAGCCTTCAATCAGCAGTTCCCAACTTAAAAGGATGTAAGCTACCTGTCCTGCCACAACAGTGTAGACCAGAAACCTTCTTAATGTAAAACAACTGGTCTGAAGCCCAAGTACTTAAACCAAAAGGCTTAGAATGATAGCTACACTTTAATCAGGTTACTACCAAGCAGTAATAAATACAACTGAATACTTTTAAGAAGGCCTGAATTAGTGCTCAAGTTATACAAACAAAGCTAGATTCAGCAGGCCTGGATCTAGTCTATGCTACAGCAAACAAGGTGCACCAATTTCAGTACGAAACAGTTCAAATATGCAGGCACTATAAGCTTTTAACCAGAAATTCCCAGCTCAGAAGGGCAGAGTCCAGCCTCTCCTCCCACAAGAGTGCAGACCACAAACATTCTTAGTGTAAAATAACTGGCCTGAAGCCCAAGTGCTTAAACCAGAACTAATAACTTTTAGAATAAGAGACACCGAGCCTTCAATCAGCAGTTCCCAACTTAGAAGGATGTAAGCTACCTGTCCTTCCACAACAGTGCAGACCACAAACTTTCTTAATATAAAACAACTGGTCTGAAGCCAAAGTGCTTAAACCAAAAGGCTTAGAATAATAGTTACACCAAGCAGTAATAAATACAATTGAGTACTTTTAAAATGATGCAAAAGCAAAATAAAGTGATAAAGTTGGAAGAAACACAAATACAATAAAAGCAGATGAATTAAGTGCAAACATTTTTTTTTTGAATGAGCAAATGAGATGGGCCCTGGAGGTGTATTCAAATGCAAATTTACAGGAGGGGCGGGCAGTTTCAAAGCCACCAAGATTGACACCAAAACAAAAGCAGAGAGGGCGGGTGGGGAACTAACTGTAAAAACAGAGCCACAACTTCCAGCTAGATAGTATTCAATGCAAAACAAATAAATAAATTTAAATGCTGCATTATTTTAAAAACGTTCATGTAAAGCTTTACTTAAATTCACTTATACATCCAGTTGATTGCAGATAGGTCTTAGATGGCCAAAGCTCAGAGTTTAAGCAGAAAATAATCCAAAATGTACCACTTATATAAGGCACAAACCAAATATCAATGAAGTGAAAAAAAAACACATCACTGGCTATGCAGGAATTCTAACAAACACTAAATTCTAACAAGCATTAACTGAAAAAAACAGACGGTAGCGTTGTTGCCTCACAGTAAGACGCTGTTCGGTTCGATTATCAGTTAGAGCGTCTTCTGTGTGGACACATGCGTGAATGGGCGTACCTTCGTTGAAGGTTGTGCATCAGAGCTGGCAACTTTGTACATAAAAATCTACTGCCAATCATTAGCGGACCGGAGTTCGGCTGTGGCGACCCCTAACTGGGAAAAAGCAGAAAGACACAAAATTAACTGAAAAAAAACACAGCCACAGCTTTCAGCTAGATAGTATTCAATACATAGGTTCATAGGTTCATAGGTTTATACTAGGCTATCTGCCCTAAGGCATTTATAAGCCTAGCCCAAATTTTTGTGGCTTACGCCACCCCTTATATGAAAAAATACTGTGCCCATTAGTTTGTTGTGCCTCTGTCCAGCAGTGACACAGAGATGATTCCCGGGGTAAACCTACGATCTCCCATCCACAGGTCTAGATTTCTCTTGAACAGAGTCAGCGAGGTGCTCTGCCTCACATGGACCGGGATTTTATCCCACAGCATAGGGAGTCTCTGAGTGATAAAGCTATCCCTCCAGCACGTCCTATTTATATCCGTGCTAAGGTTTAAGTCGCTTGCTCTAGTGGTTTTGGTGGATTTGGTTTTTTGAGGTGGAGCATGTCCATTAATTCCGGGTTGGACATGGCCTTGTATGTCAGGCACATGTCACCTCTGAGCAGACGGTATGCGACTGAATAGAGCTGGAGTTTCTTCAATCTGGCAGCATATGACAGATTTTGGAGTCCCTTTATCCTTTTGGTGAGGAACTTTTGGGGTCTCTCCAATTGCTGCAGATGTCGGGTGAGATACATCCCGAATGGGGCATTGTACTCGATCATTGGTCTGATAAGTGAAGAGTACAGGGGAACAATGACCTCACTAGATCTGGATGTGAATCCCTTCATGATCAGGTGGGCAATGTAGAAGGTCTTTCTAACCACTTTAGCAACGTGAGTGTCAAAAGAAAGGCCACTGTCAACCTGGGTCCCCAGGTCCCTGATAACCTCTTCTGTGCTTAGTGGATTGCCACCTATATGGTAGCTTGGGGTTACCTTGTTTTTCCTGAAGGGTATGACTATACATTTTTTGGCGTTTAACTTTAGGCCATGGCTCTGGCACCAGCTATCTGTTTCCGTGAGTCCCTTCTGAAGGATATCCATGTCCGATGCACTTTCCACTATGGCGCCCAGTTTGCAGTCGTCTGCAAACTTTGTCAGCCAAAGTCCTCCCATGTTGGCCTGTACTTCTGAGAAGTAGATGCCAAACAATAGGGGGCCAAGGACTGAGCCCTGTGGGACACCACTTGTGACCAGCTTGGAGTCTGACACAGCGCCAGCAACTCTAACCCTGTGGGTTCTGTCCTTAAGCCAGTTTGCAACCCATCTTGTGACATATGGGTTTACATTTAAGCTGGTAAGTTTTTCTACAATACCCGAGTGGGGTATTGTGTCGAAGGCCTTGCAAGGTCAAGGTAGGCTGTATGGACTGCCTTTCCTCATCAATGGCCTTGGTGACTGTTTCGAAGAAGTCGACCAAGTTCAAAAGGCATGATCTTCCCTTGACAAAGCCAAACTGGGTCGGGTCCAATGTCTGCAAGTCCCCTATATCTTTGTTTATGAGCTCCATTTTGATCCTCTCCATAGCTTTGCAGACTAGACTTGTTAAGCTTATGGGGCGGTAATTACCAGGGTCCATAGAGGCGCCGCCTTTGTGGAGTGGGACCACAGTTGCTGTACGCCACTCCTTGGGCATGTATCCTGTGGTAAGGCTGAGATTAAACAGCTGCCTTATGTGCGTGTTTAATTCCTCATTTAGCTCGTGTAGCACACAGCCGGGGACACCATCCGGTCCCATTGATGCTGTGTTTTTAGCTTTAGAGAGAGCAGCTTTCACCTGCGCATTTGAGATGTCCGGGAGGCTACACTCGGCTGGGATAGTTATCTCTCCTTTAGGGGGGGAGAGGGGGGTGAAGTTTGCACTGAACCTGTCTGCCTGTATGTTGGCAATGTCTGTGGGTTCAGTGATTTTTGTATCATTTTGGACTAATTCTGAGCATATCTGGGAGTTTCCACCCAGGTTCCTAACAGAGCTGAAAAAGGCCTTATGATTGTCCTTTGAATCCATGGCAATTTTTCTCTCAAAATTGGCCTTAGTTGATTTTATGAGTGCTCGTATTTTTTTTACTAATAATGATCAGGGTTGACTTCCCTTTTATGGATTTTGTTCTATCATGTAATAGCTTTCTCCTCTTATTGTAAAGTTTGTTAATGGCTGGGGTCCACCAGACTGGACGCTTGCCCTTTGTGGAAAGAGTCTTGGTTTTATTTGGAATTGCCTGATCCATGCAGTCCTGGAGGTGTTCATAGAAGGCATTTGTAAGGGCTTCCGCAGCTTGGGTTGTGGTTTCCTCTGGCTCAGGGGCCTTGAAGGATACCACACCAGTCTTGAGTAGTGTGAAGTTTGCTTTAGAGAAGTTCTTCACTATGGTCTTTTGGGTTGGGGGTGGGGGCGGGATGTGGATTTCCAGTGAGATTAGTTTATGATCAGATCTCACCAATGAGGGATATACTTCCGGTGTGGAGCATTTTGTCCCCATGTTTGTGACAATGAGATCTAGTATATTTTCTCCTCTCATGGGAACAGTGACTAGCTGTTCCATGGCATTTGAATTTATGAACTCCAGGAACCGTTGGGCTAGAAAGTTAGGGCTTGAGTAATGTTCCCAGTCTATATTCGGGTAGTTGAAGTCACCCAATATGATGGTGTTTGGAGATACATTTATACCCTCCAGTGTCTTCAGGAAGGCTGTGTGGGGTTCCTGAGTTTGAGAGGGTGGCCTGTAGCATGCTACAATTTGTAGAGCAGTTTTGCCTATGGTTAGTTGCACCTGGATGGTTTCCGAATGTTCTTGCGTTGCCACCAACCTGGAGGTGTGGGTATCCTTTATGAATATGGATACACCCCCTCCTTTTGTGGTGTGGTCTGGGTTTTGGGGCCGGAACGCATGATATGAGGTAAAACCTAATAGTGCCGGGGTGCTCACAGGAGCCTTGAACCAGGTTTCAGTTACAGCACAGACATCGATGTTCTCCATACTTAGAAGTGCCTCGAGTGCGTGCATTTTGAGATTTAGACTTCTGGCATTGAGCAGCATTACCCTCAGTTTCTTCCCATTTTTGTTTTCTAGGGTGGTAGGTTTAGAATTTGAGCCTTGCCTAAAAAGGCACTATGGGGTGGCAAGAGCCTTAGCCAATATCCGAATTCCAGGGTGACAGGTGCAAGCCATCCCTCGAAGCAGCGTGGCTTGTCAAGCATGTCATCCCAGGCAGACAGACACTGGATCCCCTTTGAATGACACCAGACATTAAGCCAATTGTTAAAGCTGATCATCTTGTCTCTATATTGTGGCATCATTCTTGGTGAAGGAAGGATACTGCTCAGGGTTAGGGTCATACCTGCCTGGGCTACATAATCAGAGAGCTCCTCTATGTCTCTTTTCATGTAGTCCAGGGAGGTACGTCTCAGGTCGCTCACACCAGCATGGACAATGACTGTGTCATATTTGTACTTGCCGTGGAGTGACCCGAGTGCTTGTGTTATGTGGCGGATTCTAGCACCCGATAGGCAGCTTACTGTGACCCTCTCCTTGTTCAGCCTGGTGAGTGGGACGTCAGTGTGTCTGACTATGGAGTCACCTATGACAAGTATGTTTGGTGTTGTATTTGGCCTTAAGGGCTGTGACTGCTTTGCACACTGCTTTTGTGGTTTATGTGTTGCTTGTGGGGTGTCTTGAGGTAGCAGTTGTTTGGGTGTCTGCTTTGGAAGCCTCTGCTGTTTAGGTAAATTTTACTCAGAGCCTCCGAGTATGTCTTTGTGTGTTTATGTGTTTGATTCAGTGGAGTGGTAGCATTATGTGAGGCTGGTTTTGTGGTGTGTGTAGTTGCCTTCTCCTCCTGTCTGGTCTTGCCAGTCCTGAGTTGAGAGAGCTCAGCCTCCAGTTTGGCTAAATAGCTGCATCTCTCGCAAGTATTTGTGTTATGTGGGAGGAGGAGAGGGTTGTCTGTGTACATGAGGCAGTTATAACATTGCCTCAAGATTCCCAGATTCACCAGCTGGACCGGAGAGGAGATTGACAACTGACCTTTGGACATGCTAGAATAATATTGGGAAATCCTTAATTGAAAACAAGGGCCAGTGGGGAGTGTGGGTGTAGTGCTTTTAATTTTTAGTGCTGACTTATATAATTGCTTTAGTGAGCAAGTGCCAGGTAACTTGAGTGCAATGTGTTAGAAGTAACTAAATGCAAAAACAACAAACAGTAACTTTCTTTCAAGTGAAACAAGGAAATAAGTACAGTAAGCAATGCAGATATCACTAGTGATCCACAGAAGCTGAGAAGTTGCGTATTAGGTGGAATTAGCTTCCAGGAAATAACAAGCAAACAAACAACAAGCATATAAACAAAGCTAGATTCAGCAGGCCTGGATCTAGTCTATGCTAGAGCAAACAAAGTGTACCAATTTCAGTAAGATACAGTTCAAATATTCAGGCACTATAAACCTTTAACCAGAAATTCCCAGCTCAGAAGGGCAGAGTCCAGCCTCTTCTCCCACAAGAGTGCAGACCACAAACCTTCTTAATGTAAAATAACTGGCCTGAAGCCCAAGTGCCTAAACCAGAACTAATACACTTGGACACTGGGCTCTCAATCAGCAGTTCCCAACTTAGAAGGATGAAAGCTACCTGTCCTGCCACCACAGTGCTTGCCACAAACCTTCCTAATGTAAAACAACTGGTCTGAAGCCCAAGTGCTTAATCCAAAAGACTTGAATGATAGCTACACTTTAATCAAGTTACAACCAAGCAGTAATAAATACCATTGAATACTTTAGAGAATGTCTGGATTAGTGCTCAAGTTACACAAGCAAAGCTAGATCCAGCAGGCCCGAATCCAGTCTATGCCACAGCAAACAAGGCACCAACTTCAGTAAGAAACAGTTCAGATATGCATGCACTATAAGCCTTTAACCAGAAATTCCCAGCTCAGAAGGGCAGAGTCCAGCCTCTCCTCCCACAAGAGTGCAGACCACGAACCCTCTTAATGTAAAATAACTGGCTTGAAAGCCCAAGTGCTTAAACCAGAATTAATACACTTTTAGAATAACAGACACTGAGCCCTCAATCAGCAGTTCCCAACCTAGAAGGATGTAAGCTACCTGTTCTGCCACAACAGTGCAGACCACAAACCCTCTCAGTGCAAAACAACTGGTCCGAAGCCCAAGTGTTTAAACCAAAAGGCTTAGAATGAGTTACACCAAGCAGTAATAAATACAATTGAGTATTTTAAGATGATGCAAAAGTAAAAAGAAGTAGGTAGAAACACAAGTACAGTAAAAGCAGATGATTTTTTTTTTTTCTGAACAAGTGCTGAGATCAAAGAAACAGATTTGAGTGCTGAAACTAGAAAAATGGCTAGTTATAAGAAAAAAAAACAAGCTAGAAGGCTTCCCTCAAACACAGAAGGGCTTGGGGGCTCAGAAGCCTACAAATAGTCTGTACCACTTAACAAGAAAGGCAGGAAATAAGCTTAATTTTTTTTTTCTATTTCCCAGATGCTCTCTTTGTACACAGTAGGAGTGCCTGAAATCAGAATATGATCTCACTGCACTCAGTTGAGTGAGCAAATGAGATGGGCCCAGAGGCAGGCTGAGGGGTGGGCAGTTTCAATGCCACTAAGATTGCAGAATAACTTCAGTTAAAAATTCCTTCAACACTCCTTCATACACAGTTTAAATCAAATTAAATACTGTATTTTTTTTTAAAAAAAGTGCAGATAAAGGTACTTAAATTCTCTTATACGTCCAGTTGAATATAACCAAGTTCTAGCTGGCCAAGCTGAGGTTTTAAAGCAGGAATTATTTCACATGCACCAGTTTAAATATGCAAGGACAGGAAATCAAAGAATGTGGCTACCCCCACACCTGTAATTACTAGCAAATAACAAAATTCAGCCAACACTAGCTTCAGTTCAAGTTACTGAAGAGCAGAATAACTTCAGTTAAAAATTCCTTCAACACTCCTTCATACACAGTTTAAATCAAATTAAATACTGTATTTTTTAAAAAAAGTGCAGATAAAGGTACTTAAATTCTCTTATACATCCAGTTGAATATAACCAAGTTCTAGCTGGCCAAGCTGAGGTTTTAAAGCAGGAATTATTTCACATGCACCAGTTTAAATATGCAAGGACAGGAAATCAAAGAATGTGGCTACCCCCACACCTGTAATTACTAGCAAATAACAAAATTCAGCCAACACTAGCTTCAGTTCAAGTTACTGAAGAGCAGAATAACTTCAGTTTAAAATTCCTTCAACACTCCTTCATACACGGTTTAAATCAAATTAAATACTGTATTTTTTTTAAAAAAGTGCAGATAAAGGTACTTAAATTCTCTTATACATCCAGTTGAATATAACCAAGTTCTAGCTGGCCAAGCTGAGGTTTTAAAGCAGGAATTATTTCACATGCACCAGTTTAAATATGCAAGGACAGGAAATCAAAGAATGTGGCTACCCCCACACCTGTAATTACTAGCAAATAACAAAATTCAGCCAACACTAGCTTCAGTTCAAGTTACTGAAGAGCAGAATAACTTCAGTTAAAAATTCCTTCAACACTCCTTCATACACAGTTTAAATCAAATTAAATACTGTATTTTTAAAAAAAAAAAAGTGCAGATAAAGGTACTTAAATTCTCTTATACGTCCAGTTGAATATAACCAAGTTCTAGCTGGCCAAGCTGAGGTTTTAAAGCAGGAATTATTTCACATGCACCAGTTTAAATATGCAAGGACAGGAAATCAAAGAATGTGGCTACCCCCACACCTGTAATTACTAGCAAATAACAAAATTCAGCCAACACTAGCTTCAGTTCAAGTTACTGAAGAGCAGAATACATTCAGTTAAAAATTCCTTCAACACTCCTTCATACACAGTTTAAATCAAATTAAATACTGTATTTTTTTTTAAAAAAGTACAGATAAAGGTACTTAAATTCTCTTATACGTCCAGTTGAATATAACCAAGTTCTAGCTGGCCAAGCTGAGGTTTTAAAGCAGGAATTATTTCACATGCACCAGTTTAAATATGCAAGGACAGGAAATCAAAGAATGTGGCTATCCCCACACCTGTAATTACTAGCAAATAACAAAATTCAGCCAACACTAGCTTCAGTTCAAGTTACTGAAGAACAGAATAACTTCAGTTAAAAATTCCTTCAACACTCCTTCATACACAGTTTAAATCAAATTAAATACTGTATTTTTTAAAAAAAAAGTGCAGATAAAGGTACTTAAATTCTCTTATACGTCCAGTTGAATATAACCAAGTTCTAGCTGGCCAAGCTGAGGTTTTAAACAATTAAATCAATTTAATTGCTGTATTATTTGAAAAAAAGTGCAGATAAAGATTTACTTAAATTCACTTATACATCCAGTTGATTGCAGGTAGGTCTTAGCTGGCCAAAGCTCAGACTTTAAGCAGAAAATAATCCAAAATGTACCACTTATATAAGGCAGAAACAAAATATCAATGGAGTGAAACTGCTCCCACTTATCACTTGGCTATGAAGGAATTCTAACAATTACTAAATTCTAACAGGCATTAACTGAAAAAACAGAGACACAACTTCCAGCTAGATAGTATTGAATGCAACACAAATAAATCAATATAAATGCTGTATTATTTGAAAAAAGTGCAGATAAAGATTTACTTAAATTAATTTATATGTCCAGCTGATTGCAGGTAGGTCTTAGCCAGTCAAAGCTCAGAGTTTAAGTAAAGAGGAACAAATGGCAGATGCTGATGGTGCAGTACTGTAGTAGTGGCATTCAGGAATGAATGTCAATACTTTTGCAGTCATGAGTGAAGTATTCAAATGTTTAGTGTGAAAGCCATCCAGAATAGAGAGATAAAGCAACTTGTTCCTGCTGTCTATTCTCAGCTCAAGGTTGTCAACTTTTGCTGCAAGTGGGCTTCCTGTAGTAGGCACTGGAGACTGAAGTTCCCAGAATTGAGTATGCCAGTATGTAAGGGACTGAGCAGATGCATAAGAGGTCACATATGTGAGAGTATGGTGTAAGACATGCTTATGACCACTGCACACTCAAGCTTCTTGTCACTATGATGTTCCCTAACCTATCTCTAACAGTTATTTCATTTACGAGATTGAAGATCGGATGTGGAGGTTGGGTCAAAGAAAAAAATATGCCAGTTGCCATAAATTCAGAGCCCTTCATGCTGTTGTACAACTTGAAAGTTAATTTGCACTCATTAATATCTGACATGCATCTTTCTACAATTCCTTTCCAACATACTTAGTAGAAACATAAGCTTTTACAACTGGCCTTGATTCTGTTAAATAAAAAAAAAAATGAACAAGCACAGGAACTATGATTAAAGGCTTGTTGTTTTGGAACACTACCTGACATTTTTCATGACTTTTGGAAATGATTGTGACTGAGCTCATCGACAAAGTTTTAAGACTACTAGTTTCTTTGTTTTTATTTTTTTATTCTGTTAAATAGTACACATCAAAAGTGGCAGCACAGGCAATGGCCATCCAGCTGACACCACATCCTATTTAGTATTCTTCCAAGAAGTCACACTTTTGCAATAAGTTTCTTTAGACTCTTATAATATTGCAGTTCCGGCCAAGCCAAGACCCCCATAGAATAATGCAGCTCACATCAGCTTCCCCCAATGACTGTGCACAAAAGTACATTTTTTTTCGGTCAGTGTAGCTTACTCTGTTTTGTGGTGCTGACTGGTTGTGGCATGGATGCCACATCATTAGTGTTGGTGTATGCAATCTCTGTATTCATATCTCTTTTTTGGATTATTTTGGGAACTTCAGACAGGAAATTAATAATGTGCATTGATATTTATATTAATAATTACTGTCAGACTGTTCCTGTTATTTTCTAGAAATATTTTTTTTTTCTCTTTCAAGTACAATTAACAGAAATATTAAAATAACTGGACCAGACCTCAGTAGAAATTATGCTGTTGCTCCCTTTGACATCTTATGAGACTCCAAGAGCAAAATCTTGTCTCAAAAACTAAACTTTCATAGGGAAAATCTTACAGAACTTTAGTTTCTTGTCTTGAAATGCAGTTGGGAGAACAATGCCTTTAATTTAATAAGGTAAAGAAAAATCATTGAATGTTTAAATGTACAAATGTTCAAATCATTTTAGAATCATTAACCATTTGATGTACTAATAGATATTGCAAAGATACCTGGTCTTACAGAAAAAGAAAGTGCTTTTCCACATTTGTAGCATTATATTTAAATGTCCATGGCAGCACAACAGAATCAGTTATCTATGAGTAGCAAATAATGACAAATAGCTACTATTATTAGGTGTTAAAACAATACTTACCATCTGCCCAAATTATTTGTTTTGCAACAAGTTAGAAAGAAAAATAAAATACTGGGCAAAGATGCAACAATGCAGATGATTTGTTCTTAGTACTGCAATAAAAACTAATTCAGTAGTTAATAGACATATGAGTTATGAAGTTCAGATACTGAAAAAATAACAAGAGAAAATATTTTGCTTAGAACTGCATTGCAGAGAAGTCGCGTTTTTTAGGATGTTCAGAGTTTTGGTTTATTTGGTGCAGGGCATGTAACAGATCTACCTATGAAGCCATTTGCTTCAGAAATGTCTTATTGGTAAATATAAAGGAAAAAAAAAGACTGAAATTATGTACTTAGTGAATTTTATTCTTATAAGTGGATTTTTCATGCACTGGTGATGAAATTAAAGGAATTGATGATGCATTACAAAGCAATAATGCTCTTGTACAGCTTTTCTGCAAGATTTCTGTCACACAGTAAGACAGACATGTCAGCAATTATTTATTCTATTTCATGAGCAAGTTTCACTACAGAATGGTTTATGTAAATTCAGATAAATGCTCCGAAAAACAAAGCCTGCACAGATAAAATGACTGTAAATGCATGTGTGACTGTTTCATTAAGGGTTTTCACATCAGACTCACTGATGATCCACTGTCATAGACAGTAAATCATGTTATCAGCAATTATGTTTTTCATTGGCATGCTCTTTGATTTTCTGTTACTTATTTTGGGTCGAAGATATAAATAGCATGTACGAGTAAACAAAAGAGGACGCAGCATTTGAAAACAAAATACAGACTAAAACATTATAAATTCTAATAGTTTCTTAAACCAAAATTATGAGGATATAATTTTCTTATGCTTGTTGCATAACATTCACAAATCATATAAAGCAGTGCTATGACAGGCAGTGTATATTATTTATGAATCATAGAAATGCTATGCATGTTAAACTTGATTTCTATTGCAGAGCTATTTTAATAAAAAAAATTGATTAAAAGTACGACATTAAACTTCCAGACAAGTATCATTTCTATGACCGCTTGTAACTTGCATGATCCCTACCAACAGCACATTCTTCCTTTACTTCACGATTCAATAATCAAGTCTGGCTTTGCATACAAATATCCTTACACTGGATAAATGCCAGGGATGCAGTATGGAACATTAAGGTGAAACAGATTTAATCATTCTTTAGAAATATATATTATCTTGGTAGGACTGTGTAGTGTGTTTTAAAAGGTCAAACTTGAGGGCAAAAAGGTCACATAAAACATTCAGGCAAAACTGCAAAAAAGACCCCAGCCAAGGTAAAGTCTTCAATGTGATAAATTAAACTTCCTGTATTAGAGCCCCGTGGGATATATGCAAATGACCCCTTAAGGACATTCCATTGTTTCAGCTACATGGCTTTTGAATGTCCTTGAAATGTTTAGTTTTTACTACTTTAGGGATATCTTTAGGCAATTAAAACTAAGCCACATTAGTTGTGGACATGCATGTTTTGGCCTTTTTTTAAGTCATTAGTACAGAATAAGAGGATTGTTTGGCTATATCTAATAAACACAGACGTTAAAATCAGCCTCAAAATCTGGTCTGATTTTAAGCTCTGTACTTCCAAGATATAAAGAGGATGCAGTAGATCTTGCAGTGATATATCTTTCACACCAACTTTGAAGATGTGGGGCTGCAGTGAGGGAATTTTGAATGAGCTGTGGGATGAGGTGGGTACTGTTGTAGACTGCAACATTTTCCACTTTGCTTCCATTCCTTATCTGCTCTTCTACTTTGATTTGGAGGTAGCAGTTTTACGCTGTCAGACTAGCCCTTGGGGGTTATTGAATATTCCTGCAAAAAAGTCCACTCCCTAGAAATTCTCTTCACTCTAGAGAATGTGGACGTCTCTGTGGTCACTGAGACATGGTTTAAAGCAGCAGAGAGCACATCAACAGTGTGAGGTTATAATGCCTTCCACACATTTAGATCTGCTACTTCACAGGCAGGGACTAAAGGTGGAAGTGTGTTTATTTGCATCAAAAATAAATATATTTCAAGGCTGGTCAAATAGGATAATGTGCTTGAGCTACTTCATTTCAAATCACGATAGGCAAAATTTAGAAACACTAACCATCCAACTGAATTCCATATTCATGGGTGACTTTAATTACCCCACTATCAGCTGGGTATCCCATATGAAGCCAAAGATATAGGCACAGAGATTACTGGATTTTGTAAATGCAAGTTCCCTGGACCAGATAGTCAATACACCAACCAGAGGTGCAATCATACTGGATCTGGTCCTCCCTAATATTGGTGAGTGCTGCACACCCCCTACTGTAATGTCTTCCCTGGTAAGGTCAAACCACAAAATGGTCTCCTTTGAAGTAAAAATAAAACCTGGACCACCCAGCTAAACCTAGAATATTCAGGAACTACTCTAAGGCCAACCTCCTGCTAATAAGTGATAACCTGACTACATTTCAAGCCCCCATAAACCCTGAGAGCACTGTTGCCTATGCAGAACAGTATACAGAAACCCTCGATAAGTATGTTAATAGCTGCATAGAAGCAGCTGTACCCACCAGGAAGAGAGTAGAACTAACTCAAAAAACAACCCATCCTGGTGGAATCACAAAATCAATAGGCTGTATAACTGAAGGAAGAAAATTATGGCAAAAATTAGGGGGTGCAGCACCCAGTAGGATAAAAGGACTTTCATCAAATTAAACAAACAACTCAGAGGACAAATAAAGTCTACCAAAACCAAATTTGAGGTATAAATCCAAAAAGATGTCTCGCACCAGTTGCAGGCAAACTTTTTTTTCAAAATAGCAGTGAAAGCTTGTAAGCGTTTTTGTCCCAAGTTTAAAACAATACAGGAACTTCATCAGACAAACTATAAAGAGGAAAAACTGCATTTAAATAAAGCAATGCATATTACATCATTTCCTCTTTACAAACTTAAAGGGAAATTGTGCTCATAACCAAAGGCTATGGTCCTGGATCCCAAATGTAAAAATGTACATGCTGTTACAAAGTACAGACTTAAATTGCTAATATAGTGCTTAAAAACATATAATAAAGGCATATTAGAACATATTAAATGTTTACATAAAATTATACTAGTGCTTCAAAGGGCATAGAGATAAGCACTCAGAATATACAAGTTCCTATGAAAAAATCTCTTCAAATTAAAAGATGTATCCTGGATTTTGTAAATGCAAGCTCCCTGGATCACTTTGGACTCTGGACTCTGGACTCCCTGGAGTGTGTTCTTTTGGGCTCACCAGATTAGCATGTTGGATTAGGATTGCTGGCTTTGCTTGGATTCTTTTTAAATGGAAAATTTGGAGGAAATGTCTTCAGAAATGGCACTACAGCTTCTTTTGGAGATTTAACAGTTTTAATTCAGAGTTTAATGGACCGCATAGATCATTTAGAGCATTCCGCTCTTTCACAGTTAACTGTTCACCCTGTGCTGAGCATTTTGGCTTCAACTGAGTTGCAGATGGGTCCGGTCAGCACAAGTGGACTGCAATTTCAAAGGGCTTCTGGTTTACCACATACCAGTTCACAGGTCAGTGGCTGTTTTTCTCAAAATAACATTGGTAACAACAATATAGCCACCAATGTCGCAAATGGTGACACAGACTGTTTATTTCATTGGCTGGATAATAAATACTCGTTAAGTGTGGAGGCAAGAGAGGATGGCACGGGCTGTTCTTTCTTTAATAATTTATCAGAATTTGAAAGCATCCTGCTGAAAATAAAAAAATTACAGATGGACAATAGTTATTTCAGAGAATGTATAGGGAAGAAAGTAGTGCTTAAAGGGCTATGCATCTGGCGATACCCAACTAGGCTCACACCTAAATCTTCCGTTCACAAAGATCTAATTAAGCTCTTTGATCGCTTCGGGTTTGGTTACATGAACATGGCAATCAAACATAATGATAAGCAAATCATCATTTTGGGTCAATAAGCAGAAAAAACTTGATAAAACAAATCACACGGGACCCTTTGTTTTCAACCAGCAGGTTTGATTACACCCATATTTTTCGCTCCATTGAAGAGCAAATGAACACAATTAAGAACAGGAAAATAAAAAAGATTGCAAGGAATGAAAAAGATTACAATTCCAACTGTGCACACCCCCCACACCCTCACTCACAGGAATGGACCTCTAAACAATGGACCACCAACAGTCAGGATTTGGATGTTAATTTTGGTGGCCAGGATAACTTTAACAATGATGGCAATGAGTCTTTTTTAGAGGAAGATCAACCCACTCCAAGAAGATCGGACTGGATAAGGAACCAGCAGAACCAGACAGCCTCATACCAAATGAGACAACAAATGGACAACTATCAGAAATGGTACAATGGAAGGAACAAGGGATATTACACGGGTGCATTGAGGGGGAGACATGGGAGGAATTAACATCTGAACAATTTCCTTGCACAGAAATGGACACATGAATTTATGTTACCCCCCCCTTATCAGTCCACTTGAACAGAGAAGGGGACTTTAAGGAGTAGAACTACACAGATGTGGGCATTAATGTTCACTTATGTAATGTGTTGTCTAAGGGCTTTACTTTCACCCCTAATAGGTCTGCCAATGTTGTGAATACCATTGTGGATTTAAAACAATATGTTAAAAAACTTAATTTAAACTTGCTATTCCAAGGTGTGGATGACATCATACACCCATTGAAGGTTTCTAGCACTTATAATCCTCCAGTTGTTCTGATCTTGACACATTCAAATGTGTGTGTGAACTGGATATCAGATCCCACTGTGTAAATACTAATAGGAACAAAGTTAAAAATAATTTATGTGTGGAAGAGATTATGGAACTAAACTATTTGTCTTCTAACACCAACCTTAGAGGAATTAAACTAGATAAAGGGGTGGTGTTGTCCTTATGTGGAAGCATGACTATGTGAGAAAAATGAGAGAAATTTTGGATACACCTACATATACTCACAGTTCCTTAAATGAGTTGAATGGTGCTTACCGTAAGATTAGGGTCACCTGCAAGATCTGTCCATAGATGGCTTAATTAGACTGGAAGAACACCAATACTTATCTGCCAACTATCCAATTACTCCAACAATATTTGGTATCCCTAAGATCCACAAGGACATACACCAACCCCCTTTACACCCCATTATTGATGCTAGGGGTTCTGTTACACAACCATTGGCAAAATTTCTTGATTTGGAAATTAAGGGTATTTTAAAATCTGAACCCCCTACTTTGCATCAACTCCTGGGACTTTTTGAAGAATATCAATTCAGTACAGTTTAATGAGCATTACACATTTATCACAGTGGATGTTACAGACCTTTATATGGTTATCCCACATGATGTGGCGACACAATGGTTTTGTAAATACTTGTCAGACAAAGGGATAAATCAGGGCAGAACCAACACACTTGAACAGTTAATGGACATAATTCTGAAAAATAACTTCATTCTATTTGACAAGAACTGTTATGTCCAGAACGAAGGTGTGGACATGCGTTTAGCGTGTGGGGGTATGTACGTCAACATTGTGATGTTACAATCGGTGAAAAAACATCTTATTAAATCCCCATTTTTCCCATTCTGTCACATGTACACTCATTTTCTGGACGACATTTTTATTCTGCGGGATGGTCCTAAACAGCAGATTGGCCATTTTCTGTAATATATTAACAGTTCAACTTCTTTTTTAAGATTTACACACACCATCAGTGAGACACAAATAGCCTATTTAGATGTATTACTTAAAAAAGACATAGTCAACAAGAGATTCATATCTGAGATCTATTGCAAAAGCACATACTCCAACAATTTCTTACACTTTACCAGCTGCCACCTTTTTACACAGAAAATGGGGATTTTGAAAGGCCAATTTGTTAGATCTGCCAGAATGATCTCACTAAAAGGGGCCTTTCTGGATGAATGAGACAATTTGTGTAATGTTTCCCAGAAGAGGATATCCACAAAACCTAGTTGACAACATTAAAAATGAAACCCTGGTCAAATGAGAGAGTGGCTACTTTACTCCCCTCCTGGACACAGAAGTGCCCTGTAGTGACCATTCCATCCCTAATTCCACCATGAGTGTAATGATTGAAGCTACCTCAAATGTAGTTGTTTCAACGACAGAGATAAATGATACGAGCTTGTTTGAATTTTGTTTTCTTACTACCTTTACAGTTGACACCTACTCTATTAAGGACATCCTAGAAAAGAACTGGAAACTGTTAACAAATGAAATAGATTTGAGAACCATTTTGGGGAACAAACCCACTTGTGTTTTCCATAAAGGGCAGAACATGAAATCCCTATTAGAACACCAGGATAAACCACATAAGGCAGGATATGTGCACAAATGGGGCTCATGTAAGTTTTGCCCCTACATATTAGAGGGAAATGAAACCCCTATAAATGGCATGAAACTAAGGATTAAGGACAAATTTACTGTAATTCCAACAAAGTAGTTTACTGTGCCCTCTGAGAGCTTTTCCCATGTTTTTACATTGGCAAAATGGAGCGTAAACTTAAAAGTAGAGTAGGCGAACACCTTTGAAACATTAGGGAACATTGTGTAGTAAATGCTCTGGCAAAACACACTAATTAATACACTGACCACAAATTCATTAAGAAGAGGAGCCTGGCCTTACCTGTTAGAAAAAGCTGAATTATTTTGGCAGATCAGACTAGATTCCACACACTGGCCAGGCTTAAGTGACCACTTATCTATCTAGTCTTTTGAAGTTTAAGGCGTTAAATTGATAAGACATCCCTTTGTTCTCACATGTGGATGTTTACTGCTCATCTGATTATAAACCTAGAATTAATTTAGAATACGTGCATACACATTTACATTTAGCTCCACTGACCTGAACATAGTGCATTTAGTGTAGTTTTATTTTATTTTTCATTTTTAGTCTTGCCCATCTCAGTATGATGACACACTTGAGAGATGTGAAAGTATAATAGTTAGAATTGAATGGGTATGATAAATGTTGATACATCTTTTAATTTGAAGTGATTTTTTTCATAGGAACTTGTATATTCTGAGTGCTTAACTCTATGCCCTTTGAAGCACTAGTATAATTTTATGTAAACATTTAATATGTTCTAATATGCCTTTATTATATGTTTTTAAGCATTATATTAGCAATTTAAGTCTGTACTGTTTAACAACATATACTATTTTTACATTTGGGATCCAGGACCATAGCCTTTGGTTATGAACATGGTTTCCCTTTAAGTTTGTAAAGAGGAAATGATGTAATATGCGTTGCTTTATTTAAATGCAGTTTTAGCTCTTTTTAGCTTGTCTGATGAAGTTCCTGTATTGTTTTAAACTTGGGACGAAAGAGCTTACAAGCTTTCACTGCTGTTTTGAATAAAATGTTTGCCTGCAACTGGTGCAAGTCATCTTTTTGGATTTATTGTTTTTTTACATTTCTGGTGCTTGTCAAATTTGAGGTATGTTTGGCATCCCAGGCCAAGGACAGCCGCAAAGCATCCTTTAGCTATGTCTGCAACCTCAAAGGCAATACACAATTATGTGTAGAGCACATTGTAAATGAAACCACGTAAATGAGCCAGAATATATAGCAAACCTCCTGGCTGATAAATTCAGCTCCAACTTTACCCCTGTCTCCACCTCAATCTTCTCTTAGGAAATACCATCAAATATAACACCCCTACCATCACTAGGGAACAGGTTCTTAATGCTCTGTCTAAGACCAAGGACACTGCATTAATGGTTCCTGACAATATACCAGGATGCTTTCTAAATATTATGAAACATGGCTTTTCAGGCCCTCTGGAATTACTATTTAGCTGTAGCCTCCAAACAGGCTTTGTGCCTCATGAATGGAGAACAGCAGCACTCATCCTTCTGCACAAAGGTGGACCATCTACAGAAATGATCAATAGAAATATAGTAAACCTCCAGACACTGGACCCAACCCAGTTTGGTTTCGTTAAGGGCAAATCATGCCTACTCAACCTGGTGGACTTCTTTGAGAAGTTAACAAAAGCAATGGATGAATGAAAAATGATTCACACTGCCTAGCTTTACCTGGCCAAGGCATTTGACAAAATACCCAACCCAGGCACTGTTGACAAACTCAAGAGGTTAGGTACAAACCAATATGTCACCTAGTGGATAGCCAACTGTTTCACAGACAGGACCCAGGAGGTTAGAATTAGGGAGTCCACCTCTACAAAGAGGCCAGTCACAAGTAGAGTCCCTCAGGGATCAGACCTTGGACTGCTCCTTTTTGGCATTTACTTCAGTGAAGTCAAGGCCAATGTCAGTGGTCTCTGGCTGACTAAATCTGCAGATGATTGCAAATTAGGAGCTGTCATTGAATCCCACATAGACACAAATGTTCTCCAGGAGGGGATGACACAGACAAACAACTGGTGCCAGAGCCATGGACTAATATTAAATGCCAAGAAGTGCATAATAGTATCCTTTGGGAAGTCATCCACCCCTGGTAACTATCATATTGACAACAGGACAGGAGTTGTGCAAATTAGGAGCTGTCATTGAATCCCACATAGACACAAATGTTCTCCAGGAGGGGATGACACAGACAAACAACTGGTGTCAGAGCCATGGACTAATATTAAATGCCATGAAATGCATAATAGTATCCTTTGGGAAGTCATCCACCCCTGGTAACTATCATATTGACAACAGGACAGGAGTTAAGGACTTAGGGACACGCATAGATAGTAATCTAGCCTTTGACTATCATGTGTTTACAGTAGTGATGTAATCACTCTGTATTGCACAACTTATAAATGAAGGTATGGCATCTAAGTCCAAGGAAGTCATTGTTTCACTGTATTCAGCATTCATCAGTGCCCCTTTTTGTGTGTACCTAACCAGGCATATCCAATAGCTGGAATGTCCACAGGGGTTCCTCACTAAAAAATGCAGGGTGTAAGTAAAATGTCCAATGCAGACCACCTCAATGCCCTATCCCTGTATTCTCTCTCCTACAGGCTTTTCTTAGGATCATAGGATCATAGCAAGTTACTAGGCTACAGGCCCTGAGGCCCTTATAAGTCTAGACAATAAATTATCCCATGTTCTCGCAAGTCAGTACCCGATGTCCCTGTCCAGCAGGGACACAGGTGGAATCCCAGGGTGTATTTTCTATTTCCCATCCAGTCAACCAAGTTCCTCTTAAAGAGGGATCATGAATTACTCCACTTGATGTGGAGAGGGAGTCTATTCCACAACTGAGGGAGTCTCTGGCTCTGGGAGACAAGTCTATCCTCCCACCAGCAAGTCCTATTGATGTCGCAGACCAAGTTGAGATTTTGCATGTGGGTCACACAAGTGGAGTTTGGCTTTTGGATATTTTGCAATTTCATCAAGGTAGGGTCACAGATTGCTCTGTATGCCAGACATAGATCACCTCTGAGGAGTCTGTATGAAATGCAGTAGAGGGACAGTGCTTTTAGCCTATCCGTATAGGATACATTTTTGATGCCATAGATTCTCCTGGTCAGGAAACTCTGTGGTCTCTCCAGCTGCTGCATGTGCTTCCTGAGGTACATGCCAAAAGGGGCATTATACTCGATGATGGGCCTGGTAAGGGAGGAATACAGGGAAGTTCTGACTTCCTTGTTCTTGGAAGAAATATCCTTATTAACAAGGTGAACCACGTAGAACGCTATCAGTGCAATGGAGGAAACATGGTGGTCAAATGTTAGACTGCTGTTAACTTGGGTGGTAAGGTCTCCAACAACTGCATGTGTGCTTAGAACATTGTTACTAATGTGGTAAATTGTGAAGACATCACTCACCCCAAAGGGGATGATGATGCATTTTTTTGCTTTAAGTTTGAGGCCGTGATTCTGGCACCAGTCATTTGTCTGGGTGACACCCTCTTGTAGTATGTCTAAATCACTAGGAGAGGTGATGACAGAGCCCAGCTTGCAGTCATCTGCAAACTTTGTCAGCCATAGACCTCTGGTTTTGGCTTGTACCTCGGAGAAGCATATCCCAAACAGCAGGGACCCCATGACCAATCCCTTGGGTATGATGTTCATTACAGGTCTACTACTCGAGGTAGCTTCCCCTATTTTGAGTGAGTGAATTCTATCAGTTTGCCAGTTAGCTACTCATCTGGTCCCATACAGATTTATGCCAAGTTGGGATACTTTGTCTATCATGCCCGAGTGGGGAATAATATCGAAGGTCTTGTCCAGGTCAAGGTAGTCGGTGGGCACCATCTCCCCCTCATCCATGGCTTTGGTGACTGACTCAAAGAAGTCTACCAACTTTAACAAGTATGATTTCCCCTTGAAAAAACTAAATGGTGTGGGATCAAGCATTTGGAGGTTGCCAATGTCCTTATTAATGTGGCCCATGATAATGGGCTCCATGTCTTTGCAATCAGGCTAGTCAGGCTGATGGTTCTATAACTGCGTAGATCTGTGGCTGCTCCACCTTTGTGCAGAGGGATGACAGTGGCCATCCGCCACTCAGCTTGGGTGTAAAC
>NC_056728.1:1953000536-1953025536 GCF_019279795.1 Protopterus annectens
GACACTTATGAAGATCAACCTGGAATGTGCTTCAGCTGAAGCGTTGACACCACTTTGTCACTGTGGCTTTTGTATCCTGGGGTTCAAGGATTAAAGGATTTCTTTTTGGAGACATTTTAACAAAGTCATACTTTGTGTAAAAAAGTGACCTCGTCCTATTATCTCACTGTAAGTAGGTTGGATAATGGTAATCCTGGAATGTTTAGGATCTCCTAAACACATGTGGTAGTTGCAGAGTTACAGGTCATCTTTAACGTGGGAGGCATAGGATTCCCTCCATTTGCTTCTAGTGTATGCTATACACTCTTATAAGATTACAGGATTTTTTGTACAGGATGAATTTGTGTAGCAATTTGCCTAACTTAAAGGTTTGACTGTATCCTATTGGACCATTCTGAGCTTATAATTATTAATCCACAAAGTCATATATTTTTGCATTGTATCAGCTAGTACTTGCCCTTTTGTGATGTTTCCTGTTGTGAATTTTATAGAGGATTATAACCCCTGATTACAAGCTAAATATGATTAACTGCACTTGGGTACATATGATATTATATCCACTTGTAGCGATCCTGATTCTTCAGCCCAAAAGGTGACAAATAAGTGGTTGGATATTTTGAATAGATATTTTAAAGCCTTTTCTGAGTCCACAGCAGTTTCCTATTTAAAATACATATTTGCATACAGTGCACTTTAATTTTTTATACTCTGTCTCTTTCAAATTATGGGAAGAACTGAAAAATATAAATTTATCATGTGGAAAGATTTCAATAGTTACCATTGCTTATTATGCTATAGGCCTTCAACCATGCAGTTTTCCCTGGAATGTTTTACTGAAATTTGCTTTCTACTGCATGTACTATGAGCCATGAATAACATTTACATGCAACAACATTCCTAAGGATATGTTTTAGACACAAGAAAATTCTGAAGTACTGACTTCAAACTTTTTTTAAGAAACGTGTGGTGCTTGCTATTTGAGAAAGATCATCACATATTTCCAGTGGTGGCTGGTGACTTCATATCAAAGGGGGGCTGCAGAAGACAGCTGAATGGGTGGGGTCAATGGAAAGGGGTGTGGCCAACTAGAAAAGGGGAGGGGCTATGCTCAAAACCACAAAAACTTTAACTTTAATTAAATACCCTGTCCAGGGTGCCAAACCGTCATTATGAGAGTCCAAATCGTCATTATGAGAGTCCAATCAAGACAAAATTAAGTATAGAAGAAAAAAAATATTTCAATGCATTGACTGTATGACAGCTTACTTAATATCTAGAGGGAAACAAAAAGGTTGTGAGGCATGAAAAAACAATAAACTACTTTTTAAATACATTACTGGAATGACAGTCAAAAATCAAGTATAAAAAACAAGCAGCACTCAGCTCAAACTAGCATTCAACTCAAACCACTTCTCATTGCACTGCAGTTCTAATTATGATTTATATTCAGGTTTATAAAGTACCAAGTAACATGCTGAAAGTAGCAATCTCTGTGATACCCCCACTTGCAAAAATGTTTCTTATCCAAAAAAGACCTGCTGCCTGACAACAATTATCTACTTGTTTCATGGGGAAAACATGATCAAAGTGAAAATGAAAAGCAAACAAGAAACAAACTCAAGATACATGGCTTAAAGGATTACTGCACAGGTTATGGACCACACATGATAGATTGGCATTCTGTTTAGTTTACAGGTAAAGCCTACAAAGATTTATTTTATTTTATTTTATTTTATTTTACATTTGTTAACCGGGGGTGTCTGACTGAGCCGAAAAGGCCCTTTTTCAGCAGAGGCCTGGGGAGAAAAGCTCCACAAAGAAAAATTACAGACACATTTAGTTATTTAGACATAATCAGTATACACACAAATTACAAGAGACATGTTTTTACAGTGGTATGCGGCACAAACAAACAGTTACGGTGGAGAGAACAATCAAAAAAGATATTAATTTTAAAAATAAAGGTAAGTAATAGATTTGTGGTGTACAGCTGAACTTTGGAATGTAGGTAGAATACATACATAGTACACAGGTACAGTACATACATTGTAGATTAGCCAGTGTTTGTGAGTAAGATTGAAAAACTATTATAAATTGCTCTAGATTTAGTATGCATATGTTATCCGCTTTCACTAGCCTGGGGAGCAATCATGGCACTGCCAACTTTGCTTGAGATGTTGCCTGATGAGGTCTTTAAAGGAGGCTTTGGATGATGTGTTTTGAATGCTAGTAGGGACAGAGTTCCATTTTTTAGCCACCGAACTACTATATAGTGCATCTCCAAAGCTATTGTAGCTGTTGGTGACTTCTAGTAGTAGTTTGCTTGATGATCTAAGAGGCCTTTTGGCTGAGTGATGTTGTACTAGGTTTTTGAGGGCAGGACACTTATTGGGGAGGTGACTGCATGTCTCCAACAAATGTAATGAGCTTCTTAAAATGACTGTGATCTCTGTGTGCTCTTAAGGGAAATTGCACTTCACTGTGTGTATTTGTTATCCTTTCCTCCTATATGAGATGCCCCTCACTGGTGTTAGTGGTGAGGATTGAGGCTCCTTGATTGCTGGGCCAGGGCACAGGCGTCACAACTACTTACATGGATCTTGCCAATGCCTTTGCCGTAATCCACTATGCTAAGACTACTGACAAAGTAAAAATCTAATATTAATTCATACATAGTTTACTGAGTAGCTAATTAGTTATCTCACAGACTCCATACCTTTAAGGTTGGAGGGAATTTGTTCTTGACAGTGGAATGTCAGCAGCAGTGAGACCTAAACATGTAATACCACCTTATGTGTACAAGCTGGAATGCCAAGCCCTTAAAACAGCATTTCCCCCATTTCTCGAATAAGCTCCTTTTATAAATCAAGCAGAGTACTTCCCACACAACCTTTCAAAACAGTCAGTATGATTGGATGGGTGGCAAATTTAGTCTAGGCTATATGAGAAAAATTTATTTAATGGGAGGAGCTATTAATCTCCTACCAATACTGGGTAATATGGCTGAGCTTGAGCTTTTAAATGACCTTCTTGCAAGCTTAGTTAGGACTTAAGAACATATGAAACTATAACTCGTAGCCCACATTTTGAACTGTACCTCAGCTCATCTTTGGAGACTTGGAAAGTATTAAAATACCACCTGCCACCAACGCAAATTGCTCCATTTCTGATTTATCAAAAGATATGCTGATAATTGAACTGCATCACATATACTTAACCCTCCAATATATTTCTGAGTATCCTACTACTGCATTAGCCACTCTTTATAATATAATCATAGCCACTGAAAATGGGCTCTTCCTAGTAATGTCTATAAAAATATACATGAAAAAAAATAACCTTATATCACACCTGACCTTAGGACACAAATTAAACATAAAGATAAGGCATGATCTGATTGAAGAACAAGCCTGGGCAATACTATAAAACTGGAACATTTCCAAAAACTCCCAAAAAAAAAAAAAAAAGACATAAAAAAACAAGACTAAATACTACTAGAATAAAGGTTCCATTTTAAGCAAAGCTGCTTGGAGAACACAGTTGTTTTAATAGATTAAATTGTTATTGAAGTGCACTCTTGCAAAGTGCATGTTATTTAAATCAAAGTGATTGAATAACATGCACATCAAAGAAGGAGCACATTAAGAGAGTGCTGAATGTATGGAGATCTGTAAATACTGGGGTAAGATCATGTCACTTTTTTCTTAGTATTGTGCAAACTTGGAGTTAGTATATATAAGTTAAAAAGGGTATGGGTGCAGAATAAATATGCAAAAAATATAGTTAAATGGAGATTTTGCACTTTTTTTGATAACACCAGTTTTCAATGTATTTCCCACTGGAAAACTGAGTTCAAGGAACCTGCATTTTGATGGGTTACCTACAACGTGTACAATGTTATAATATTAAAATCAACCAGGAGTCTTCATGCAAGATTATTACCATCTATTCTCCAAGTTGACTGAGTCCAATAGATTTCATTCATATATCAGAAATCCAGCTAATCTTTAAAACCTGCTCATTTACCTGCTTGCTTAACTTAGGAAGATAACAAATTCCATTACATCCAGCTCTAACCTGAAAATAATTTCTTCCTAATTTTTTCATACCTTCAAATTCTACCAGAAACTGACTACTTCTAGTATGTATTCCATGTGTCAAATGAAATACCCCGTGTTAATTCCATTGCTGTAGTCCTTTAGCTTTTGTATACCCAGATTAGATCACCTCTTATTTGCCTATGATATATTAAATGCAGCACAATACATTAAAGTATTTCCTCATGCTTCAGGAGGTTCAGTCTCTAAAGGTTCCTAGTAAAATACTTCTTTTTTCCAATTGATTTTTATGTCAGTCATAGAATACATGCTTTAGTCAACACAATATTCCATAAAAAGTCATTAGACATTGTAACCTATAGTTCTAGCTAAGTTCTAATTGTAGAAAAGTGCATCTTCAAAATGAAGAAGGTTCAGTATTGGCTCCAGTTGCATTTCATGTTTATCCTTTCCAGTGATAAGAAATTGCTGGTCAGAAAAGTTTGCAGATGAATCCAAAATAGACAGATCGGCCCCCTAAATTTCCCCAGTAGTAGAAATTACTATTTTGGAGTCTCCCCTGAAGAAAGCCTACTAGCCTAGTGGGATAATACATAGTATTCTATAAGATTGCTGAAAAGTACTGCACTGATCACAACCTTTCCAAGAAAGAGGTATGCAAGCAAAGATGCTTAAATTTGCAGCATAACAAAAATTGAAAACCCTTTCTAAATGTCACTATGTTCATAATGTCAGCTGTTACAGACAATGATCAAAGCCCGTATATTGTACAGTACTTGCCTTAACAACACATGCTGATGCAACATTCAACCTGTTCTTTAAAATGCATATTTAAATTAATTTCCTTTATGACTTTTATGAGTTATGCCATACATGAGCTATTGAATTGCTGCGGTGGTGCAGCGGTAGCATTGTTGCCTAATAGCAAGAGGTTCTCCTGTTCGATTCTCAGCTGGAGTGTGGGGAGTGCCTTCTGTGTGGAGTCTGCATGTCCTCCCCATGGTTGGGTGGGCATTTGAAAGACATGCGTAAATAGGCGTGCCTTCGCTGAAGGTTGAACATTGAGCTGGCACCTCGGCGTTCGTGAAAAACTACTGCCATTCATTAGCAGACCGGAGTTCCGCTGTGGTGACCCCTAATCAGGAAAAGCTGAAAGACAACAACAACAACCATACATGAGCTATTGACATCCTTCCCTACAAACAATTGATTCATCTAGTGCAGGAAGGATTTTCCATTTTAGAACAGTGTAAAACTGGTGTTATTACACCATACCTGGGTTATCTGGTTCAGTCAGTCAGAAATGACAATTAGTTGCTTGGTACTGACCTGCTTCTTGCTGTTGCTAATATTTGTTGTCACTAACTTGATGACATGTCTCTGATAAACTGCTGACAGTTCATATAAAATATGAATTGGTGTTTAATAAGTTAGCTTTATCATTCACAAGCTACTAATAATGGCATTATATTTCTGTAGGCATCTGTTTACTACCAGAAACACATTTAAACGTATCAAGTAATCCATTTTAAGTTTCCTGTATGTATTTTATGCCAATTTTTTATATATAGCCAGATCTATCTCTGTTGTAAGAATTGCCAGCATCTTATCTGTAGCTAGATCTCCCTGCATTTAATTAGACAAATGTCAATAAATAATTATTTTGGATCAAATATTATTGTCACAAATCTGTCAGGCACATAATTGATATGCTATACAAATTTATAGGTATCAACTACTGCTAAATTAATAAATAATAATACAGTAACTTTACGGTCATTTTCTCAATTACATTGCAATATATATTGGATTCCTTGCTGCACACACACACACACACACACACACACACACACACACACACACACACACACACACACACACACACACACACACACACACACACACACAAACACACAAAATACCTTGTACCAGAGCCAAGCATCAATCTACGGATGATCTGTTCAAAGAGCCAAGTATCAGTTCAAATGAAAAAATAATCCATCTGATCGACTCCCTGACAGTCCCGTGAGAGAGAACATGTCCTTCCCAGCCTTCAAAATAATCCATCCAGCCAATCCCTGACCTTAACAGTAAGCATGTCCTTCCCAGACTGCGGATGTTGCAGTCCGATCCCTTTCCAGTCTATGCAGTTACACCTGCATAGACCTCTGGGATATCTGCAGTGAAATGTTGAGCAGTCAATTCGGACTGCTGGTGGGATTTTGTGTGCATGCTCCAGACTGCTTCACCAGCAGTCTAACATCGGGAAAACAGCGAGTGCGCATGCATGATGTTCGGGACTCGCAATTTTTTTTTTTATTTTTATTTCTTTTAGTTATTTTCTTTTCTGTTTCTTTTCTGTTTTCATTTTAAGCTTAATTTTACAGCTGGAAGGGCTGCAGTCCTGCAGTCCGATAGCATGAGCCACCCCTGCATATTTCAAGAGAGTAGCTTGGATTATCTTTACTACAGAGAGCTTGCTCAAGTCCTTAAAATGACACGTGGAAATGATGCCCACTTGGCTGTTGTTGGATGACATAGACTGGTAAAAATGTTTCAAAGCCATGTCACCTGCTGACAAGAAATGTGTCACTTATTTTGTTGTTAAACCAGGAAGTGAGTGATACACCTTTTATTGCCTAACCAGTAGGGGACTGGGATTTCAGGGGTAGTTGGATTTCAGGGATAGTAGATAATTATCAGACAGCTCTATACCCCCCCCCCCATAATACCACCCCCATCCACCATTTTTGCTTGCTTTAATTCAGCCAGAACATTTTCACATTAGAAGATTCTCTCTAGATTACTCCATAAGCCTAGGTATTTTTTTACAATGTTCATGAATTTTTGCATTAATTTAAATGATCTCAAACAAAACTTAATGTAAGATGTCTGTAGAGCTAAGGATAACTCTTCTGTCTTGACCAATGTATCAAGGTGATAGCCCTTTTGAATTGTCAGACATTTGTATGCCTAAACGATAGTTGAACTGTTTATTATTTGATGTTTTTTGAAGCCATTAACACTCAAATACTATTTGCTGAACTAAGGCTCTAAAATATATTAACTAAATCAGGAGCTGAATTTTCATAAATTTTGGTGAATAATTGGTTGGTTAAGTATTTTACCTGTAATCACTAGTTAATTGTGGGCATTATGGACTATCATGAATTTATAATATATGAATTCTAGTTATGGAGCCATTTTATAGGAGTTCTGCTGGACACTATTCTAATTTGGAAATATACCTTTTAAAGGTACAGACAGCAGATAGAACTGTAATTGTTGTGAAAAAGAAAATATTTTATACTGGGATATCCAACCAGGATGAACACAAAATCAAATCGTACACTATTATACTTTAAAAAGGGAGAGGATTTTAACATAGTCACCATACCTAGGTCTAATAAAGGATAAATGGAAGATGGAGAATGCCATTTAGATAACATAACTTTATTTGCTATGATACTTTAAATATCAGTTAAGTGAAATTTATGAACCTTTTATAGCTTAGGAAATTTAGAGAGCTGTATAGGCTCTGAGTCAGTGCTAAAATCTGGATTATCTATTATTAATGGTTCCAATTATTAGAATTCATCAAATGCATCATTATTTTTCTAGAGAAGATGGAGTTCAATATTTAGTAATTTAAGATAAATAGGAAGTGCAGATAATCTACACAAATGTTTATCAGGAAATAGTATAGATTTTAATGGAATAATTATTCCCCCAAACTTCATTCAAATAGTCGAAATCCATAAGAGTGTTGTGACAAAACCATATTCTAACTCTTGGTTTCTAAAATATTCCACAGAAATGTAGACCTTACTTATTAAACTGAATATTTGTGTTTGCAAGAAATTGTGTTATTACATAAATAGAAGGTTCTCAGAAAGGTGTTCGGTTTCATTATTAATTATTTTCTAAGAAGACATCGGCTGTTAGTCATGATCATTACCCAGACATGTTAAGGCCATCTTCACTGTCCATGAATAAGCTCAGCTTAGCTGCGATTCACAGAGAACACTTACACTAATTTACGATGGCTGTGAATGAGCACAAGCAAATAAGTGCAGAATGAGATGTAAATAAGGAATAATGTACAGTGTATGCTAACGAGGGTTATTGCACCTGCTTGATATTCATAGTGAATTTTTCCCATTTTTCCTCGCCATCTGCAGATATGTTATATAAAGTGGAGTCGTACCAATCATATCTAGTTTGCAATCTGTGAAAGTGCAGTCACCTGCTGCTAACCTTGCTATTTCCCTGTGTGAGATACTTGTTCTGGCTAAGCCAAAACTGCTTGCATCCTACGACACTCACTGTCCAATAAGGTGGAGATATAGCCAGAGGATAATGCACTACCACTTTGATAATCAGGAGATACTTGATAGGTGGTCCAGAGTGGACAGGGATATTAGAAGCATCTTAGTGAGTATGTATGACCCCCAGAGGAATACTAGAGGAATACATGAACTTCCTATTCCTGTGGATACTACAGTATGTACAGTCCTCACTATACCTGACATGTGGACATTACAGAGATGGACTGTGTATATTTGTGGGAACTCACAGACTTTTGCCTCAAGGATAATGCAGCAGTTTCTGGATGTACTCCTGGTATGTGTGGCTCAGTGCATCTATTTCCCAGTGTCACCTCAGGATCAAGCCAGGACTAAGCATGCCTTTTATGAGGTGGCATGTTTCCCTGAGGTATTGGATGCAATACATTGCACCCATTTTCCAGTTAGGGCTCATTCTGGTCTATGTGGTGAGCAGTACAATAGGAAGTGCTAGCATTCCATCATTGCCAGGTGGTGTGTGATGAATGGGGTGCAACACCAACGTCTCTGCCATGAATGGGGTGCAAAACCAACTTCTCTGTCATGCATACTGGCAGTGCACAAGATTCGCATATCTGGCATGGCAGCTCACTCTATTGCCTTAAGTAGTTATTCATGGTAAATTGCATCATTAAATACTAAACCATTTTTCATTTGTTTTGGTCCTTTCCTTTTCTCTCTCTCTCTCAATGGTTTTCTCTCTTTTTTTGTCTTTCAGATGATGCTGGATATCCACTGGAGTCATGGCTCATGACTCCAGTGAGAAACCTAACTGGAGCTACAGGAGACACCTACAATATATCTCTCTTCCAGACTCATATTGTCACTGCGATGGTCTTTAGCCTCCCGAAGAGTCATTTTAGGTGCCTGGATGAACTTGAGGCTGCCCTTCAATATGACCCAGCTACTGTGTGCAGGAAGTTTACTGCTTGTTACATTCTGTACAATGTAATCATATACTAGTATGGCGGTGAAGTGATCCCTGCTGTCACAGTAGTTCCCAGTCATACCTCTCAACTGTCCAGATTTTCACCGAATGTTCAGTTTTTTCCCTCATATTTTTGGACTGTTCCTCATAAAATGTGTGATTTTTTTTTGGGATTTTTACAGCAAATCAGTGAGGACTGAATTCACTAAATAATGGCAGGCATTTGAGCTTCAGACTTCATATCCTTCAGAAAATGTATGCTATCATAAGACTTTTTATTCTAGCAATTATAAAAGTTTATAAGCACAATATTTAAAATTTGTCCCTACTTTGTATGCTTTGTCCCCCCCCCCCATTGTTTTTGGCTTTGTCCATTTTTTTGTGTGCTAAGTGGTTAAGAGCTATGTTGCCATTTCTAGTCCCACTTTGACTAATGATGACTTGCCACTAGCAGTAGTAAGGGACCCCATGGAACAGGCTCTTGCATGACATGTGGTTGCACAGATTAATAGGCAGCATCTAGAACAGGACTATGGACCAGGACAGATCAGTGTTTCCTTTCTTGTAAAAAGCACATATAACTGATGCATAGAGTGATACCAGTTGGCTATGCTGTGAGGAGCATGGCCTGCTCTCACTGTTCATCTGACATTCTTCTCATTTTTAAATATATATAGTTTTTCCACAACAGTTACTGATATTATTGTTTGTAAGAATCCTGCCTGAGTGCTCACTGACTCCTGTTCAGTGTTATTGTAAGGCATATAAGTGATAATCATGTTTAACCGTATTGCACAATAAAGTCTAATTATATGGTTTACTGAAGTATGCATGTATTGAATGTCCTCATGTGCTACAATTAGTAAAATAAAACTCTTAATTCATTATTTAACATGAGTTCATTCCTTACATTAGAATGAAAATATAACATTGTTTTTTTTCTATTATGTAATGTTTTCTCAGTTAAAAGTATACTGTCTGTTGAGGTACTGCACTTCAGATTATTTTATTTTGTCACACAATAATTTGTAACTTCAGAAACAAAAAAATATAATTTGTTCAGTGGTGAGGGTAAATGGCAGCAGTGTTTGTTTATGTGACAGTATACTCATTTTAATCTGTAATTTTCTCATTGTGTTTCCATGGAAACTTGTGTATTACTATTGTTAAGTTGTAGGTCGCTGCAAACTGTAAGAAGAGCAATCCATTGAGCATTGGTGTCATGACTGCAATCATATGTTATGACATACAGATTTATTTCCACAGTTCCTTGAGGATTATGTAGTATCATTACAGAAATGAAATGTATACAGCTGAAAAGTTTCCTAAGCTGCTTCACTTTTTAATAACTTATTACCTCTCGGGTTAAACTGTGACCATAGGCTACAGTCATACACCGAAAACGTTTGATGTAATCATCAACCAAACTACACAACACCAGCCATGTGTGCCTGCTATCCTCCTATAAAAAAGTTAGATAACCTAAACCCCATAATTATATACACATGCAAAATCTCAGTCCAGCCAAGTTGAGATGTGCTGTATTAATAGTTGTAGTATTGTAAATACATTCAGAACTGTAAAGGAGTCACTTTTTTAACAGATTCATCATTTCTTCTAGCGCCCACCATTTTCATGTATTCGTAATATTGTAATTTTTCATTCTTCCCTGTCATTCCAGAATTTACAAGTAGAGACATGTGTATGTTCAGCTAACAACACATATGTACTACTTCAGTATTTTACAATTAAAACACATATGTATGCACAATCACTAAATGATACCAAAGTAAATGATTTTTCTCAGTGATCAGTAATCATGTCCACTGCTGCTGTAATGATTTTCTACTTACAAATGACAACTTTACACAGTTTAATAAACCATGATAATATGTTCATCATATCAGCAGGCACAGCAAATAGTGTTGTCACCACAAAGCAAGAGGTTCCCTGGTTCGATTCTCAGCAGGGGTACCTTCTGTGTGAAGTCTTTATGTCCTTCCTGTGTTCACGCATGTTTTCTCCAGATGATCAGGTTTCCTCCCATATTCCAAAGACATGCAGTAGGTGTGAATATGAATGCATGTGTGTGGTGTGGAATAACTACCATAGCAGGGGTAGCCTCTCGGTGATGTAAACTTTGGCTCTAGATGATTGTCACGCTGAAATGACACCCTGACCCCATGTGCAAAAATAGGAAAAGGGGATGTGGCTGAATGGGTGGATGGATCTGTAAAATAAAAATATCTTTAAGGTAACTCAATAATGTTACCTCATTGTGAAGAGTTATAAACTAAAGTTAAATTTTTTTTTTTTTTTACTTTTTCTACTTTAAGAAGTCTGCTGTTTCCCAAGTCATTTGCCACCTAACTCAAGTAATGGTAACTTAATATGGAGGTTTTAAAATATGTCTTGTTAGTTCAGGTCCACTTCAGCATTTTGAATGCAAATTAGGCCCATTTATGATTATCTATGAATTGCAGTAATATGGGAACAGGTACAGCCACTTATGCGCATAACTCGCTTTTGGCTGCTTGTGAACATGGCCTTGGGTTTATTTGAATGCACTTTGGATATCAGCAGAATCAGCTGCAGTTGTCAGCAGTCCCCAGCAAGTTGTGGGAATGTGTGGATAGCCACTGATATGCTCAAAGCTGAAAATATTCAGAAAAAACAAAATAGTGTCATATGTAAGACAGTTTGCACTACCCCGAAGTTTAATCTCTGTCCATCTAATATCATCTGGCTCAGCATCTCACATCAAACCACTAAGCATTTAATAAAAGTTGGTAATCACACACACATGAATATGCATTTTTCACCCTCCCACAAAACAAAAGAAATGAAAACAAACAAACAACAAAAAACTGCATCTTCACTATATGAATGAAAGACACTCAGATGTAATACTTCAAAAAAGGTAGCTAAGCCAATGCTTAGCAATTGTTAAGTAATACAAAGAAAAATGATTATTGTATACTGTTTGTTTTCCACCATATAAATAAAATTTGGATGTATTCCTTTGAAAGGAAACATGTATGTGACAATCCAGTTTTGGTTAAACCAAAATTGTCAATAATAACAGTACCTGGTTTAATGCCCCTGCTGGTTAACTGGGTTTGGTTAAGGTGATGTCACATCCCAGAAGGAGTGGTTTTAAACCTGTGAACCACAGCCATGCTCATACTTTCTTCATTCTGGTTCTGGTACTTCAAACAATGGAAAGATCTGTGAAGGTATGAGGCCATGCTCCAAGCTTGGTAGACAAGGAGACCCTGATAATGGTCCACCTTCTGAAGGAGTGACATCTGGATAAGATACAGATGGGCACATTTTGTTCCGAATGGACAAAGATCAAGATCTGGTAGGAGTTGGTGAGCACCTGTCATTCCTGACAAGGATCCCCTACTTCAGTCAAC
Source organism: Protopterus annectens (assembly GCF_019279795.1). Taxonomy (NCBI): domain Eukaryota; kingdom Metazoa; phylum Chordata; order Ceratodontiformes; family Protopteridae; genus Protopterus; species Protopterus annectens. Next base: position 1,953,013,288 of record NC_056728.1, read on the forward strand.
AGTGCCAGCGCAGGTACAATGACCTACAGAAAAGAGTAGGCCTGATCAGCTGGCTGAGTGGTCTGACAAGATGGCGGTTTGAAGGTCAGAGCTCTGTAGTAAGTAATATTATTTTTTTTCTTTTTTTGGTCATTAAACATAGACAAAAAATAAACTGCAAGACATTACATAATTGAAGGTATTTGCTAGAACAAATATATGTAACTGCAAATATGTATCTGTAATGTTATAATAATAATGCAAAAGAAAACATATATATAGCTAAAAACAGAAGTGTATCTGCATATAAATATACAGAATATTTATGTGATAACATAATTAACGGTATAAATACAAATGAAGCACATGTATAATAATCTGCATATATATATATATATATATATATATATACATATATATATATATATATATATATATATATATATATATATATATATATATATATATATATATATGTATATATAGATATGTATATATATATATCACAGATATACACCTGCATGGGTACACTTACTACTACTTGTTCATGTATTTATACAGAAAGAAAAAAAAGATTGCATTTCCACATATTTTCATTTAGTATTGCATTACCTTGGATATTGCAGTGATGTAATGGTTATTGCTGTCACCTCACAGGAAGAGGTTTTTCAGTTCGATTTTTGGATGGGGTGCCTTCTGTGTGCAGTCTGCATGTCCTCCCTGCATTTTTGCAGGTTTCTTTCCACATTCCAAAGACATGCAGTAGGTGCAATGGACACTCTAAATTGATCCAAGGTGTGAGTGTGTGGTGCACCCTCTGAAGAGGGTTGGACCTTGGGCTAGCACCATAATCCTGTGAAAATGTACCTACTACAGAAACAATGAGTGCTGAAGTGTGCTTGCTGCCTGATGTGTTGTAAGCACGGGAGTGAATCCAGGATCCAGGATTGTATTACCTTAACTAGCAATTAAATTACATGCTGACAGTTTATTTAGGACAGACAATTATTCATTAGTATAGTACCTGTAAAAGACAAAAACTTGTTCCACCATATTAATGTCACATGCAAGATGGCTGAACTCTCAGCCAGGCACTGCACCCTAGTCAGAGCAGAGATTGGAGGAGGGGAGTGGGGGTTACAGTGTCAAGTGAATGTCCAGCACATACCTAAGTGAGAAGTGACCAGCTGTATTATTTCTGTATACATTTTTAAATCATCCCCTTATATGCCTAGAATTCTTAATGAAGAAAACTATTAAAGCGAACACTTTTGTATAGCTAAGGAAATGAAAACTTCTGTGACTTCGTACATTGTTCTGTGTGTCTGCACCTACTGGCTGAACATAATTCACAGTCTGTTACATGCAAAGCATAATATTTTCAAACACCATTCCACCAAATGTGCATTTGCTTCTTTACATCTTGCAGCAAAGAGAAGAGTGACAAAGTATGAGAATTCAGACATTTCAGCAAATGCATACTAAGCATGTACGGCGGTGAATGGAATACTATGCAAATGAGTGCTAGTCATATAAATAATATTAAGGAAAAAAGGTGAAATGATTGTAAACAGGAATTGTCTTATGTCTTCTGTTTATTGCTGAGGAGTAGATTGCCTACAAGCAACAGCAGGAATGAAGAACAGCAAGGCTGGCTGAATAAGCTGGTAAGCATCAGCAGAGTAGTAAATAGTGCTGTGTGCTTGATTTGATATATATACACACACATATATATATATAGCACGTGAGTGCATTCAGCACATTACTGTAACTAAGAGTGAGAAATTTGTCAATACATAAGTGCAGCATTTTGTCTTTAACTGGCTATATATATATATATATATATATATATATATATATATATATGTATATATGTATATAAATTTACTAATTCTCCATTTGTTTTAGTATTATGTGGAGCTTTTCACCCTGGACCTCCACTGAAAATGGACTAGTTGTCCAGTCAGACTTTCTCAGTAAACAAATATAAAATTAAAAAAAATATATATATATATATATATATATATATATATATATATATATATATATATATATATATATATAGATCTAGTACTGTTGAACGAAAGTTCAACAGTCTGAATCCAATATCACTGAACACAATTTAGCGAAAGCAATTTTACTGAAAAAGTTCTTTCTCAAAACTGCGTCTAATAAAAAAAAAAAAAACATTAAATTAACGTTTATGGAGGGGGGCAAGCCCCCCTGCACCCCCCCACTTTAATATTCTCACTCCGAGACCACACTACGGAGGGGAAAGGGAATTTTCACTTATCCGCACTGTAGTACAACCTCCTCAAAAGGCATACTTAGCGAAAATGCTACTTCGGTGAAAATCATTTTTGCGTAAGTATGCTCGGCCATCAGTAATTTGGTGAAAAGTTTATTCAAGGATAAGTACGGATCCCATATATATATATTTTTATATGTGTGTGTGCGTGTGTATACAGGGAACTAATTTCATAGGTTCATAGGTTCATAGGTAGGTACTAGGCTATCGGCCCAAGGGCCTACGTAAGCCTAGCTAACAAGGTTCCCTGGCTTACGCCACCCAAGAAAATTATTTTCCTGTGCCACTGTCGAACAGAGACACAGAAGTGATGCCCAGGGTGTATTTCTTATTTCGCAACCACTCATCAAGATTTTTCTTGAAGAGTGCTAATGAAGAACTTTGCTTGACATAGATGGGTAGCCTGTTACATAGTATGGGAAGTCTCTGGGACAGAAATCTATCCCTCCAGCATGTCCCGTTTATTGTGATGACAAGGTTTATGTCCCTAGAGTGTGTAGCTCAGAGGGATTGGGATTTCTTTAGGTGTAGCATGTCCAACAGCTCTGGGTTTGACATAGCTTTATATGTTAGGCAGAGATCACCTCGGAGTAGACGATATGCTATGGCGTGAAGATGGAGTTTTTTGAGACGGTCAGTGTAGGACATTTGTTTGAGGCCAGTAATCCTCTTTGTGAGGTACTTCTGTGGCCTTTCCAGCTGCTACAGATATCTTGTGTGGTACATTCCAAAAGGGGGCATTGTACTCAATAATGGGTCTAATGAGTGTCGAGTAGAGGGGAACAATGACCTCTTTTTTCCTGGATGAGAACCTTTTTATGATGTGGTGTGCCACGTAGAAGGACTTCCTGACTACTGTGGCGATGTGACTATCAAGGGACAGACTACTGCCCACCTGGGTCCCAAGGTCTCTTATCACACATTCGGTGTTAAGTAGATTGCTGCCTATGTGGTAGTTCATGGGTACAGAGTTTTTACCAAAGGGGATGACACTGCACATTTTGGCATTGAGCTGGAGGCTATGGCTCTGACACCAGGCATCTGTCTCAGTGATTCCCTTCTGAAGGACGTCCACATCATTTGGGGACTTGACTATGGCTCCTAGTTTGCAGTCATCAGCAAACTTTGTTAGCCAGAGGCCTTCTCTGTTAGCCTGTACTTCAGAGAAGTAGATACCAAACAGGAGAGAACCCAGGGCTGAACCCTGTGATACTCCACTTGTCATTGGTTTGAGGTCAGATTTGGAGTCTGCAACTTTTACAGTGTGGGTTCTGTCAGTGTGCCAGTTGGCAACCCATTTTGTGATGTAGGGATGTATACCTAGTTTAGTGAGTTTAGCTATAATTCCAGAATGGGGGATGGTGTTGCAAGCCTTGGAAAAGTCAAGATAGGCTGTGTGAACCACCTTACCCTCATCTACGGCTTTGGTGACTGCCTCAAAGAAGACAATCAGGTTCAGGAGTCATGATCTGTCTTTCACAAACCCGAACTGGGTGAGATCCAGAGTTTGGAGGTTACCAATGTCTTTGTTTATGAGTTCCATGATGATACGTTCCATGGCCTTGTAGACCAGGCTTGTCAAGCTAATAGGGACGATGGTTCCTGGGATCAGTGGTGGCTCCCCCTTTAGAGGGTGGGGGGGTAAAGTTAGCACTGAACCTATCTGCCAGGATGTTGGCAATATCACTTGGTTCTGTAATTTTAATGCCGTTGTGCTGTAACTCAGAGCAGATCTGGATGTTGTCATCGAGATTCTTGACATAGCTATAGAATGCTTTGTGGTTGTCCTTAGAATTATTGGCGATTTTGTTTTTGTAGCTAGCTTTGGAGGATCGTATAAGGGATCTCAGCTTCTTACTGAGGCTGACTAGGGAGCTCCTCCACTCATGGGATTTTACTCTCTTTTGCAACAGTTTCTTCCTTCTGTTATACAGTTTGTTTATGGCAGGGGACCACCAGATTGGCTTCCATTTTTGGAGGATAGCGTTTTGGTTCTGTTTGAGATAGCACGATCCATGCACTTGTGTAAGTGTTTATAGAGTGCATTTGTGTAGGATTCAGCAGTTGTAACTGTATTGTCCATCTGCATGGGTGTCATGAAGTTCACCACTTCTGTATTAAGAAGCATGAAGTTGGCTTTGGTGAAACTGTTTCCTTAATGGGGGGTGGGAGCGGGATGTAGATATCAAGGGTGATTAGCTTATGGTCGGATCGGACCAATGAGAAGTTGACTTCAGGTGTGGAACACCAGTCATTCATGTTGGTAATGACTAGGTCTAGGATATTGTTGCCCCTGGTGGGGGTGTGGATAAGTTGATCCAGGGCATTGGAGTTTATGAATTTCAGAAAGCGTTGAGCTAAAGAGTTGATACACGAGTAGTTTTCCCAGTTAATGGGATAGTTGAAGTCGCTCATTATTAGTGTGTTTGGCTGAACCCTAATATGTTCCAGTACATCAAGAAAAGAGGAGTGTGAATCCTGGGGCATGGTGGGGGATCTGTAGCAAGCTACAATTTGGATTGCAGTTTTTCCGAGAGTTATGTGCACTTGGATAACCTTGGATACATTATGCTGAGCAACTAGCATGGAGGTGTGGATATCCTTATTGAATATGTACACATCTCTGCCTTTGGTGTTTCAGTCCAGGTTAAATGGCCAAAATGTGTGGTATGAGTTATAGCCTGGTAGTGCAGGGGTGCTCTCTGGAGCCTTGAACCAGGTCTCAGTCACTGCACAGATATCGATGTTCTCCATTTTAAGGAGTGCCTCGAGTGAGTGCATTTTGAGATTTAGAATTCTAGCACTGAATAGCATTACCCTCAGTTTTTGCTTACCTGTTCCTGTTATGATGGTGAATTTGTCATTTGAACATTGCCTAAAAAAGGCTCTATAGGGGTAGCAAAAGCCTTAGCCAGTATCTGGAATCCCAAGGGCGACAGGTGTAGGAAATCTCTGGCAAAGTATCGTGGTCTGTTGACCATGTCCTCCCAAGCAAACAGATACTGGATCCCCAAAATTTCATAGGCTGCTAGGTTCTCACTAGGCTAATGACCACTTAGGACCTTACTAGCCTAGCCCCATGCCATAAAACATTTGTGACCCTTGTATCATGTGCATCAATATGGGGCGGTATGTTAGTAAGGGGGTAACAAAGGAATTTAAATGGGATTGTTAGAATAATACTTTTTTATTGATGGCCAGTGTTCATAAGAGACATAGGAGCCAGCCTGGAGGTAAATTTACAATTTAGCATCTAATTGTCAAGTTTTGTTTAAATAATGTCAGGGATGAACTTTTTCAAATATAATTTTTATTGATTTTTTTAGAATTTAAGACAGAACAGACATATAACAAAACTGTCATAATACTATGTTTACAAAGAGAAAAAAACTTGCTATCTAAACAGATTATAGATGTGTTAATAAGCAAAAGTAATCATCCATCCTGAGGCAATAGCAAGTAGTTACCAATAAAACATATAAAAGTTGAATGGATTAAGTGCTATCCCAAACACACAGGATTGCGCTATAAAAAACACATATCATAGGGACAGCTATTGATACAGATACCCCCTTAAAATAACAACTGAAGTAAATGATAAGGTACAATTTACTTTGTTAATTACAAGGATGAATGATGATTCGAGAAACATATTTATGTCAGATTTATGAGTGACATGAGAAAAGTAAGGGGGTATGTTCTTAGAAAGACATTATTTACAATATATACAATTTGCAACTTGTATGCCTTTCAATGTGGAATAAAAGGACATCAACCAACATGATTTACATAAATGTTTTATCAGTATTTATTAGGAAATCAGACTATACAATATGCACACAATGGACTCCACAAGTTGTGATGATAGAGAATGACCATTGTATGATAATTAACTAGATTGAAATAAGTCAAATTGACTGCACCAATACTGGAAATAGTCTTTTTTTCATTTTACTGCTAGAGCAATGTTTATGAGCAGAGATGTACTTAACTGCCATTCTTTTTTTAAGTTCTCTCAGGAGATTATATAGGGGTTTACCCAGTTCTTAGCTATAAAATATTTGAGGAGAGCATCCTTCATTAACAGGAGTCCGGAAACAAACTCTAATAACTGTGGGATGAACTCTGTTTTACATGGATGGTTAACCTATTCCATACCACAGAGATCATTTGGGACCATATCTGCCTCTCTTGCACATTTTTTCATGTCACAAGAGAAGTTCAGATCCCTATATCTAGTGTTTCTGATGCTGTTGTTTTGTATATGTGGAACAGATCTATCAGTGGTGGGTCTGAAAAAGCCCTGTAAGGCAGTCAAATATCACAACTCAGCAGACTGTAGGAGACTGAATACAGAGACAGAACCTTTAGGCAATCAATGTAGTACAAGGTAATGGTATTCATACCCTGAAACCTCATAGTGAGAAAATGTTGCAGGCATTTCAACTGTTGCAAGAGTTTGCTTAGGTACACACCAAAGGGAATATTGTACTCGATAGGTCTGGTAAGGGCCAAGTAGAATGGTTCTATAATTTCCTTGGATCTGGATGCCATACCTTCACCTATAAGTTGAGAGACATAGAATGTTTTTTTTTTACTATTTTAGTTACATGTTGGTCATAGGCCATATTGCTGTCTACATATATTACCAGATCCCTTACTAATCAGACAACCCTTATTGTTGTTTTATCCATGGAGTAATTAAGTTGGGTTAACAGTTTCCCAAAGGGTATTATAATTCATATTTTGGCATTGGGTTTTAGACCATGACTTTGGTACCAGTTATTTGCCTGTGTTATACCCAATGCAAGATGTTGGCATTGCGGTTAAATCTATAATGACTCCCAATTTACAGCCATCTGCAAACTTGGTGAGTCAGAAGCCTTGAATGTTAGCTTTGCCATCCAAGAAATAGATGCCAAACAGGAACAGACCTAGCAAGGAGCTCTGGGGTACTGCAGTAGTGACATGTCTCTTAGTTGAGGTGGTCTCACTGATCCTGACTTCTTGTGCCCTTTCAGTGAGCCAGCTTGCAATCCTGCAAGATATGTAGGGACTTATGCCTAGTTCAGAGAGCTTTTGAACAATGCCTGAGTGGGACATTGTATCAAATGTCTTGGCCAGGTCACGATATGCAGTATGCACTGTTTTATCCTTATCCATTGCCTTGGTGACCCTATCAAAGAAGTCTACCAAGTTAAGTAGGCATGACCTTTCCTTAACAAAGCAAACTGGGAGAGATCCAGTGTCTGTAGATTACTAATCTCTTTGTTTATCTTTTCCATGATAACTTGTTACATGCCATTGCATATTAGGTTTGTTAGACTGACAGGTCTGTAGTTCCCTGGGTCATTTGATGGTCCACTCTGGTGGATAGAAATGACTGTTGCAATCCTACATTCACTTGGAATGTAGCCTGTTTTGAGGCTGTAGTTAAAGAGTTCCTCAAGTAGTCCTGATATGTCATGTTTTAGACTGTTCAGTAGCACCCAGGGATATTGTTGAGACCAATAGAGGCAGTGTTCTTGGTGGGTCTATATTAGAACATCAAAGTTTCAAAACTTCAGATGTTCTAATATTGACTCCTATTTAGCGAAAGCTGAGAACATCGAACATACAACACAGTGAATTTTTTCCAAGGGAAAAATTTTGCTGTTACAAAACACATGCACACAACACAAGCACACCAAACAAACAGTAATTCACACACATACACCTAAAATCTTACACCTAACCCTATACTAAACTATACATACACCACTAACTATCAACTTACCTAAACCCAAACCTTAACCCTAAGGTCTGTCACTATTGTACACTCACCTCACCCGCGCCCTAACCCTAACTCACCTAACCCACCCTAACCTTCACGTCCACATAATCACACACTTACCTGACCCGCACCCTAACCCTAACTCATCTAACTCGTCCTAACCCTCACGTCCACACAATCGCACATATACCTAACCCGTGCCCTAACCCTAACTCACATAACCCGCCCTAACCCTCACATCCACACAATCGCACACATGCCTAACATGCACCCTAACCCTAACTAACCAAACCCGCACTCAATCGCACACTTACCTGAATCCAACCCGTAACTTTCCACTACAGCTCTGAAAATACCAAAGCAACAGAAACTGACAACTAAATTCTTTTCCTAGGAAAAAAATTGGTTTTCTGTTGCTTCATGATTTTCAGCTTTTGCTGAATAAGGGTCAATATTAGAACACCCAAAGTTTTGAAACTTCGATGTTCTAATATAGACCCGTTATTGGCTTTGGTGACTGTTGCCAGCACCTGATCTCTGCATATACTTGGGAAAGTATCCACACAAAAAACAATCAGAGAATGCCACCCAGATGGAGAAAAAAAACATCAACACCAAACCGAATGAAAGGATGACCAGTAAGGCAGTGTAAGAAGTGTGACTTTTTTTGTTTTTGTTTTTTTTTTTGTGTGTGTAATAAATGCTTTTGAATGAAATCACAGACTTCATCAGAGTGTAATACTTACATCAGCATTAGTCATTTTAGAAAGTGCATTGTACACAAGTAAAAAAAAATCTTTGGACTTTTTATTCTGCCTGTAAGTATGTTGGAGGGAATTTCACTAGATGAACTTGGGGGGAGTAGGGGGTGAAGTTTGAGCTGAATATATCAGCCAGTTTATTAATTATGTCACCCTAATCAGTAAAGGTGGTAGTGTTTGTCATGGTTTACAGGAAAATACTAGGTTATCAGTCTGCAGACTATTACAAGCCTAGTTAATCACCAGAAGTCAGAATCAAAATCAATCAAAATCAGAATCAAGTACCTTATACTTATGTGTTAAAGAACTTGCTTACTTAACCATTCTGCTAACCTACTCCTAAAGTATAATATGTGAAGCAGTAGAGTGCATTCACAACATTACTGTAACCAAATGCAGAAGATATGCAAATATATAAACTGCAGTTTTCTTTGTTTAACTTATTTTATAAGCTGTAAGGACATTTTCTGTAGAATATTGCAAACAAATGCATATCGGGCACAGATATGATCATTACGCTTTGTGCAGTAGACTTGAACATGTAATTTCCATCAGAATTTGACATCAGTATACTGTCCTGCCGGTAAGTAAGCAAGCTTATGCACTTTCCATGAAAGTTCATCAAAAGTCTGCATTAGTACTTCCCTTACATTTTGTTTTACTTCAGTAAAGATTTACAAAAATATGTTTTTAATGTCAGAAACTGAATGCTGTGTAACATGATGAGTGCATTTACTGAGTATATTTATTTTTTCTCTGTTTTTTCCTTATTTTAATGTGCATTACTTTCTCCTGTATTAGTTTCTTTCTCTCTTTCTCTCTCTCTCTCATTTATGCTAATTTTTTCTCAGATCCAAGATTACCTGGAGCAGCCCAGGCACAGATCTTCCTGGTTTAGAAGCACTCAGCATCTGACTATATGGGGATGTCCTCACAGGGTCAGGGTGGCAGCATCTGTCCTGCAAGCACCCCTGCATGTGTCAGCATGGTGACCTTCACTGAATAGGGGCTTCAAGACTTGGTTGATGATATGATGGGGGAGGAAGTGGGTTGATGGATTCAGCCAGTCAAGGCCTCTTTTCAGCGTGTTGAAAGTATGCTGTTCCAGTAGATGATGAACACTGTACCAAAACAGGCCCCTACCTCTTCAATATTGGGATCCTCAACTATGCCATCTGGCAGTGGAAATATCTGAGGCTCTGTGGACTGAACCTCCAGCTAGGATCTCCTCAGTCCTTTTTCCCCTTATCCTTTCTCCTGTACCATCTTACCTATTTCTCACCCACACTGCCCTCTTATATGAAAATATTTCAAAAAATACAGGGATCAAATATAAGTCTAAAAGTTATTTTGGCTGAAGGAAAAGACCTTTATATGTAATGGTCATGTAAAATAAATTCTATGATAGCACATGCATCATTCATATATTGTATCATTTATAGCTATAAATATAAATATAAATAAATAAATATATATATATATATATATATATATATATATATATATATATATATATAAACTATATAGCTATATATATATATATATATATATATATATATATATATATATGTATAGGTATCACGGTGGTGGTGCTGCGGTAGCGTTGTCGCCTCAAAGTAAGACGCTGTCCAGTTCGATTCTCAGCTAGAGTGTCTCCTGCGTGGAGACATGCGTGAATGGGCGTACCTTCGTTGAAGGTTGTGCGTCAGGCCTGGCAAGCCGGTATGTAAAAATCAACTGCCAATCATTAGCAGACCAGAGTTCCGCTGTGGCGATCCCTAACCGGGAAAAGCTGAAAGACACAAACCAACAAATATATATATAGCTTATACTGGTACACTAAATATGCTCAAAACTGTAATGTCAATGTCAAAAATGTGAACATTGATACATCATTATGTATGTACCGAAGAAAAACTTCTGCACATGGAAATAAATTTGCAAAGAGGCAAAAGTGTTGTTGTTTTGCAAGGGAGAAATTCCCCTGCACCCCTTTACTTTGGGCTGTGTCACCTCACACCCTCTGCTAACTGTATATACCAACTCTGAAACTGCAAAATCTCTAGGGAAGGGACATATTCCCCAAACCTTGGGATTGTTGATCTGGCACAACTCTTGACCATCAGTTTTGCTCGTCTGAAAAAAAAAAAGGTGTTTACTGTTATTTTTTGTTGTTTTCAATAATGTCTCTTTCAAGCAGTTGTGCTCAATAAGTTGCAGTTTGATTTGTTGCATTTTCAATAAAGCAGCATATACCCATACAGGATATATATATATATATATATATATATATATATATATATATATATATATATATATATATATATTGAGAGAGAGAGACAACACATAGACGCACACACATGCGCACACACACACACACACACACACACACACACACACACACACACACACACACACACACACACACACACAAACACTCACAGACATATACACACTCCACTCCACATACACACCCATATGCATACACTCAGAGTGGTGTGCCCATGGAAATGTTCAAGTTATGGACCGCAACACCTTTTTTGGACCACATATAAATGTGTATATTCTCTTGGATTCATCTTCTGAATTTAGGACCATTTGAACTACCCTCATTATAATCCAGCTCTGTCTGTACCCATCAATTGCAGCCACTTGACTGTTTACCTCACATTTCTAACTACAGTACAAAAATCATCACAGTAAAGTATTCCAACCTGATTTACACAAATGCACACTAGTCCTGCAAAGCCACACTAATAAGTAAAAATTTTTGATCATTACAGCAGGCTCAGTGAATCTCATCTACAGACAGACCTGTATCTAGCAATTATACTCCTAATCTTCTGTAACTTGATGCTTAGAGAAGAGTCAATCATTTCACCCTCACACAACCTCTATACCCATTAAATATAGTCCCGTTGCTGGCTGTGTACACCTCAGATATTTGATTATGGTAAAAATATAGTGGATTGTGATTGATTTTCCAGTCATAACCAGGATGTAATGTGTCTGAGTCATGGATGTATAGAAATTAACTTCAACAACAGAAATCTTGACAGCCATGTTAAGAGCACACAACTACCAGGGTTAAAATCAGAAGTACCCAATGATAATTCTTTGTTGTGCATGGAGCTTTACCAGCTCCCATATACTATAAAATTAGAAAAAAAATGATGTTTTACAACACAGAAAACATACTAACCACCGGTACACAGAAAGTTGCCACTCAAGAAAAGCATTGGGAAGCCAATTAATATATTGCATTTCAAAACACATATTATTCCAAGTATTCCAACTTATTTCACACAAATGCCTTATAGTTCTGTAAAGCCAGTACTGTTTAAAGTAACTATTGACAAGAGAGTAATTAACTTTCATCCACAGACAGCCACAAGCATACCTAGCAAATATTGACACTTTGTTATGTA